>NC_036644.1:4342351-4382255 GCF_002806865.2 Cucurbita pepo subsp. pepo
TTTTTTTTTTTTTTTTTTTTTTTTTTTTTTTTTTTTTTTTTTTTTTGGGTTAGGCTGAATTTATAGAACAACAAAAAATTCAGGTTGGTCCATATGTTTGACATTTGTTTGGTTGGGTCAACTAAACCAACTCGAAAATAGGATTATAACCTTACCCAACACTACCCTACTTTTAAGATTATTACAAATATTAAGAATATTTAACCTTAAAACTAATGTTAGTGATACAATTGACTTGTAAACATCGGATACTTGAGTAAAGTTTTAGTTATAAATGTAATATGTATTGTCGGTAAATAATAATAATAAAAAACAACCCGGCAACTCTACACGAAAATAGAGAGCTGTGTTAGATTGGATTGTAAACTTTATTTATATTGTTCGGGTCAGTTAACCAATTTAAAATTTTAAATTGATCCAAAAGACATCTTCAATTCAAAACGTGTAAGCGTAGTTCTTATTAATACCTTACCATACATATGTTTGGTCGTGGCTTGATAAAGTCTTTTAGTTTTGAATTTTGTTTGTTCATTGAACTTACTCCCAAGAAATGGACAAAATGTTTGTTACTATTTGCATGCATTATTATTACCTTACCATATAATTATTACTTTATGTTATTTTTAATTCCTTCATTTAATTATCAGTGTAATTAAAATTTTATTCTTTATTTAATACTTCTTGTAGTACAGAAAAAAATGGGATTTGACTTAAAATCTAATCCATGGACATTTAAGAGTTTGCTGCTTTATGAACTAACAAAATTAAGATGATTAATTATATTTTGTACTAGAATTGTGAAATTAAAATTTCATTAACTTGATTTTTAACATAAAAATATATTCATTTAAAAAATAATTCGTAAAAATATATTCGTTTACACTTCTAGTCACTTCGCTCAACGAATTTCTCAGCCACAATGCTTGGTACGATGCCCCAATTACTGCCATGAACTCGGTCTCACAGGAAGATAGTGTCATAGTTCGGTGCATGATGATATGATAACATCATGATGATGATGATATGATGATACAATGACGATAATTCATGATGATATAAAATGCATGATGATGAGATGAATCAGTATGATAATATTTCATATTAAGATGATGTGCATGTATTAAATGTCATGATGCATTATGACGATGAATTTTCTAAGACACAACCCTAATTAATGTTAATGATTATGAATGTATGAAGACCAATGCGTGCATGTTGTCTAGGATAATGTGTGAATGATGTATAGAGTTGTATCATACAAATGATTTAAAGATGAAAACTATAGGGACCTAATGCATATTGTGTGTTCATATATTACTTCCCCATTTATGATGATCGGTACAAACACATACTCTATGATAATAATCATCATCATGCCTCGCATGATATTCAATGGTTTGTTGACCTTTAGACATCTGACTACAAATAGCTAGCTCGATTATGATGGGTTCAGGGGGGTGCGAACCGCCTGGAGACTCACGCTCACACGTGTGGGTCATGTGTAGGAAAGTACTACACATCCAATTTTATACGGACTAGAGACCACCTATACAATGGTTTTAAATGATAGGTCTCTAATCATGAGTGGCATGTGTTTTGAGGCTAGAGGGTTACTTATTGAGTATTTCTTAAAATAGTAAGTCATGTGTGTTTCAAGTAAGTTAGGATGACAGTAGTGACTTTAGGTGAGTAAAAATCTAGGGTCGTTACAGGTTGAGTTGGGTTGGATCATGAACTCTATTCTAGTTGCTCGTATCACCAATCCAATCAACTCAAAATTTCGAGTTGATACAAAAAAAATTTCGAACCAACTCAACCCGTGTAACCTATACTTCATTTTCATAGCCCTTTTTTGGATGAATGACACTTGGTAATTGTTTTCCCTCCATGAATGTTCAAGCTGCCCATCCTCATGCACTAGCTTCCACTGTCACTCACCTCTATAAATACAACGCTTCTAGTTTCAACAATCAGCTTGTCTCTCCCTTATAACTCAATCATGGCATTCCAACATGTTATGTTCTTCACACTCTCCATCTTACTTCTTCATTTTCTTAAATTTTCTAATACCTTTGACTTCAATTCCACAGTTTCCTTAGACGGTACGGGAAACTTCGTTAAAATCAGTGACGCCATAGTCGCTGCACCGAACTTCACCACCACCAGATTTTACATTCACATCAAACCCGGAATCTATAACGAACATATCGAAGTTCCATTTCAAAAAACATTCATTTCGTTGATCGGAGACAACGCTTCTACAACAATCATCGTTGATAATCGAAGCAAAGCCACTGGATTCTCCACTGCAAATTCAGCTACTCTAAGTAAGCTTCAATTCATGTTAATTTTGTTCATGTATGTGATATCTGACACTGGTCGGGGAGGAGAATAAAACACCCTTTATAAGGATGTGAAAATCTTTCCCTAGCAGAAGGTTTTAAAGCCTTGAGGGGAAGCCCAAAGAGGACAATATTTGCTAGCAGTGGGCCTGGACTGTTCAAATGATATAAGAACACCGGACCATGTGCGAGTGAAGAAGCTGTTCCCTGAAGGGGGTAGACACGAGGCGGTGTGCCAGTAAGAATGCTGGGTCCCGAAAGGGGTGGATTTTGTAGGGGTCCCGCTGGGCCCTGAAGTGGGGTGAAAGTGGGGTAGATTATGCTATCCCACATTGGTTGGGAGGAGAACGAAACACCTTTTATAAGGATGTGGAAACCTTTCCTTAGCAGACGCACTTTAAGCCTGGAGGGGAAGCCTCAAAGGGAAGGGGAAAGTCCAAAGAGGACAATATCTGCTAGCTATGGGCCTGTACGGTTACAAATGGTATCAGAGCCAGACACCGGACCATGTGCCAGCAAGGAGGTTGTTCCCCGAAGGGGGTAGACACGGGCAGTGTTCCAGTAAGGATGCTGGACCCCGAAAGGGGTGGATTTGGTGGGGGTCCCGCTGGGCCCTAAAGTGGGGTGGATTGTGCTATCCCATATTGGTTAGGAGGAGAACGAAACACCCTTATGTGAAAATCTTTCCTTAGCGGACGCGTTTTAAAGCCTTGAGAGGAAGCCCGAAGATTGGGGAAGAGAACGAAACACCCTTTATAAGGATGTGGAAACTTTTCCTTAGCGGACGGGTCTTAAAGTTAAGGAAAGCCCAAGGAAGATAATATCTGCTAGCTTTTAAAGCCTTTAGGGGAAGCTTAAAGGAAAGGCCGAAGAGAACAATACCGAGGTGGGTTGGGCGGTTACAATTTCTTAATCAAAATTATAACCCAAAACCCATTTTCAGCTGTAAATGGAGCAAACTTCATGGCTAAGTTCCTCACATTTCAAAACTCTGCCGGACCAAAAATGGGTCAAGCTGTGGCTGTTCTTGATCAAGCTAAACACACAGCTTACTATAAATGCGTGTTCTTGGGGTATCAAGACACTCTCTATGCTGCAGCCGTACCCCAATTCTTCAAAGAGTGTGATATCTACGGCACAGTTGACTTCATTTTCGGAAATGGGCTCGTTGTATTCCAAGATTGTAACATATACGCTAGATTAGTAGATATCCACACCACGGTGACTGCACAATCCAAAGCCAATTTAGACGAACAAAGCGGGTTCGTCTTTCAAAATTGCACCGTGACGGTGTCGCCGGAGATAGCATCGAGTAGGGATAAGGTATTAGTGTTTCTTGGACGGCCTTGGAGAGCATATTCAATGGTGGCTTTCGTTGAGTCATTTCTTGACAATGTTGTTCAGCCTAAAGGATGGTTAGAGTGGTTGGGAGTGCCGGTGAACCTATTGTATTATGGTGAATACAATAATAGGGGTGGAGGAGCTAACACTTCACAAAGAGTGGATTGGCCTGGTTTCCATGTACTCCATAGTTTAACGGAGGTTGCTAATTTTACGGTCGAGAATTTTATTAATGGAACTACATGGTTGCCAGAAACAACCATACCCTTCAGAGCGGGTTTGTAGGTTTTGTTAAAAACTAGCTTCGTAATAAAATTACGAGTTTAAATAGTAGCCTAAAACGATGGAACAACGAACCTTGATAATGATATCATATTGTGAAATGCAGCTCGTAAATACTTGTAGCGTCCGATTCTCTAATTGTTTGTTTAGAGTTTGATTGAAAAGGTAAAAGATTTCAAGTTATTTTGTTTTTAATTGAAGATTTAATTTGTAATAAGGGAAATGAAATGTTGGCTATCTTTATTAGCTTGCCATGTAAAGAACCTTTAGCTTCAAGAGAAAGCCTTCTTTCATGGTTGAAATAATGAAGTTTCGGTTTGATTTTTTTGTTTGACTATTATTATTATTATTATAAAAGACAAAGGAATAAAAAAAATAAAATAAAATAAAAAAAACGTTTCTTCAAATTTTGAATAAAGGAAAACTAAATATTTTTTAGTGTAGGTATTTGTCGTAACGTTAATAGATATTATCCGCTTTGAATGGTTACGTATACCTATTTACCTCACGGTTTTAAAACGCGTCTGCTAGGGAGAGGTTTTCACTTCCTTACAAAAAATGTTTCGTTTTCCTCTTCAACTGATGTGGGATCTCATAATCCACCCCCTTTGGAGCCAGCATTCTCGGTGACACTCGTTTCTTTCTTTCTCCCTAGCAGATATTATCCGGTTTGAATCGTTACGTATAGTCATCAACCTCACGGTTTTAAAATGCGTCTGCTAGGGAGAGGTTCACACCCTTATAAAAAATGTTTCGTTCTTCTCTCCAACCAATGTGGGATCTCACAATCCACCCCCTTTGGGTCTAGCGTTCTCGATGACATTCATTTCTTTCTCCAATTGATGTAGGATCTCACAATCTACCTTCTTTTAGGGTCTAGTGTTCTCACTGGCGCTCATTCCTCTCTCCGATCGATGTGGGATCTCACAGTATGATCTGAAAATTCAACTAACTCGAACAATCCAACCCATATTATAAAAGTTGAGTTGGGTTAATTGTTTTTTCCCAATTGGGTTAGGCTTAATTTATAGAACAAAAAAAAAAAAAGTTTTAATTATAAATGTAATATGTATTGTCCGTAAATAATAATAATAATAATAAAAATAAAATAACTCGACAAAGATAGAAAATTGGTTAGATTGGTTCTGGTCACTTACTCAACTAATTCAAAATTTCAAATTGATGGAACAAAGTATGGGCACCTTGTTATTACCTGTTAAATAAAAGTCATTCCTTATTTAGTTACATCTCAATTCACGCTATGGAGAAGCGTGATTCTAGGAGCGATTCTTTTGGCAATTTGGGCTAAGTCTTCGTCCACTTCCTCTATTTTTTATAATTTTTGTAATTAGATTTGTTATTTAAACCGTTCGTAAAATAAACATATCGAGTCTTCAGCAATATCAGCGAATCTCTCACTCTCTCTCCTTTTACTTCCGTTAATTTTTCCTTCGAAGAAACCTTCGGCCAATTTTTTCGTCGACACTGTCTTCCGAATTGTCAGAGTCAACATTACCTTACCATATATATGTTTGGTGGTTGCTTGATAAAGTCTTTTAGTTTTGAATTTTGTTTGCTTATTGAATTTACTCTAAAGAAATGGACAAAACGTTTGTTACTATTTGCATGCATTATTATTAGCTTACCATATAATTATTACTTTATGTTATTTTTAATTCCTTTATTTAATTATGAGTGTAATTAAAGTTTTATTCTTTATTTAATATTTTCTTTAGGACAGACAAAAATGAGATTTGACCATATGGCTTTTGATGTGTGTTTTATGCTTGCAATGAAACAAAACTAATTATCACTTAAAAGCTAATCAATATATTGGACTCTCTTGCATCACTTATGAACTTATTTGAATTGGGTCAGGTCGGGTTCAAATAAATTAAAACTTTCGTTGGATTGGTTCATGAATTTTTATAAAATTAGATTGGATTGAATCGAGTTAAGGGTTTTTTTTTTNTTGTTAATTTTAAAATATACATTTTTGCTTACGATACAGGCAATGTCTCTAGATTTCTACTTAACCTAAAGTCGTTATCGTCTTTGTAACTTATGCTCTTATGCAGAATTAAACATTTAAAATTTCATGATAAAACATTGTCATGGACTTACGTGTTCGAAAACATCTTAACGAAATACTAAATGAAATAAATAAACAATAAAAGTAAAAACACCCTATCGTGACCTAAAGTCTAAGAAATAAAATACTACTATCCTATGCATGTGTCATGATCTTGACTTGCAATGCCGATGTCTTGTCTTTAATCTGAAATAGAAGTAGTACACTGCTTGAATATTTTAAGAAACACTCACTAAGTGACCCCACTATTGAGGTAAGGGAAGGTAAATGCATGCAACTCATGATTAAGGATCTATCGTTAAAAACTATCATAGGGGTGACATGTAGTCTGGAAAAAATTGGATGTATAATACTTCCCTACACATGACCCACATGTGCGAGTGTGAGTCTTCAGGTGGTTCGCACTCCCTTTGGACCCATCATAGTTGAGCTTGCTGTCTGTAGCGACGTCCGGAGGACATTAGACCCCCAAGTATCATGCGAGTCATGATCATCATCATTATAGTGTATGCGTCCGTACTCATCATTATAAATGGAGAAGTTATCCAATGTATATGTACACACAAAATGCTTGAGATCACATTTTTATCTTTAAATCATCTTTATGACACAACCCTATCCCCATCCACATATTACTCTAAGTAACATGTATGCATTTGCCTTCCTACGATCATCATCATTAACATTATCTAGGGTTATGTCTTAGAAAATCATTGTTATAATGCCTCATGGCATTTAATACATGTACATCATCTTAATATGGAATAACGTCGTATTAAGTCATCACATCGTCATACATCTTACATCGTCATGTTATCATGTATCATCATCATCATTTCTTAAAATTTAGAAGGAGGGGGTTGACATTCACTATAAAAGGAAGGTCCCTCACTTCATTTTAGCATACCACTTGACCAGTTCAATCGAGTCGGAGAATACATTTTCTGACAGGTAAATGCCAACATTTTGATTTATCTAACTTGGGATATGCTCGGACCCTTACCTCCTAGTTTCAATTTTTCGTAAGCGTTTAAAATTAGCATGACAATCTTTAGTTTAAATTATTTTATGCAAAATTAGGGTCAGCTAGTTTAAGTTATAAGTTTAAACTATTTTATGCCAAATGAGGCTTAGCTAGTTTAAGTTATTAGAAGTAAGCGCAAAATTAGACTTAGTTTAAGTTATTAGGAGTAAGTTCAAACTATTTTATGCAAAAATATGTGATCCAATTCTCATAGTAAAATTCTAATTTATGATGTTGGACTCGAATTAAATTTCAGAGAGCAATGTTAAGCTAGCATCAAATGTCGTAGTAACTGCGGCCTAGGACAACCAAGTAAGTGACTTTACTATCGGATCGGTCAGAAAACTTGTTTTATATATAATGACACGTGCCTAGTAGCTCTTGCACGTGTCATTTATGCTTTATGTCTTATGATGATGTGATGACGTTATATGATGATTTGATGACGTTATATGATGATGTGATGATGTTATATGATGATATGATGACGTTATATGATAATGTGATAACGTTAGATGATAATATGATGATGTTATATGATGACTTGCTGACGTTATATATATATATATATATATATATATATATATATATATATATATAAATTAATATTTAATATATTTAATATATTAAAATTATATATTTAAAATTTAAATATCTTAGTTTCAAAATATATATATATAAACATTTAAATATGATTTAACAAGATATTAAACCCTAATATATTAGAGGTTTAAATATATTATTTGATAAAGATGGTTCAATACTTTCTAATATTCTCACTCTTTTTTCAGGAGGCACCCACAAGATTTTGCTTTGTGTTCAAGTCATAGTAGAGAAGATCTTATTGAATGAGAAGAACTTTTATGAAGGTTAGGCTCCCACAAGTCTGGCCTTATGTTCAAATCATACGTTCAAATCATATCAAGGAAGATTTTGTGGAATGTGAACAACTTCTGTATTGTTGGAATACATCAACAACGAAGTTTGCAAGTTGCGATTTCTACCAAGGTAGAGTTCTTATTCTCATATTAATTTTTTTTATTTTAATTCTTAATAAAATCAAAATTGTTCACAATGCTTCCACCTTCCACTATCGGGCTGAAGAGTTCATTCCCTTCATTTGTCATTTTGTATTAGCACACATTATAAACCCTTCTCCCTACATCACTATATGCCACAAAGTTTATGGAACCATTTAGAACCGTGATCGCAGTTATTGTCACTAATTTTTCCTTAAGCTCTATGAAGCTTCTCGCAAGCTTTGCTCCACATGAAGCGCTTCTCCCCCGGTCAACTAGGGCAATGTTGCAAGGATCATTGAGAAATATCAAATGAACCTCTTGTGGTTGGGGCCAAATCATCACTACATCTATTTTCACTGGATCCACGAATATACCCTACCCCAACATGACGTATCTAAGGAAAGTCATCTCCAGAAGCTAAAACTTGCACTTCAAGAACTTAACATATAATGGATGTGCTCTTAACATAAAAAGCTCTTATCATGTGTGTTCCATGTCTGCATCTGTTCTGGAGTATCCGAGTACCCAAATAGATCATCTATGAACAATATCACGAATGTGTTAAGAAAGTCCTTGAATACCATGTTCATCAATTCCATAAATGTTGTAGAGACATTAGTCAATCTAAAGAGCATTATTGTAAACTAATAATACTTATTTTTGTTTTTTAATGTGGTCTTGGGTATATCTTCCTCGATAATCTTCAACCGATGATGCCTAGACCACAAGTCTTCGGAATATTGAAGCTTCTTGTAACTAATCAAATAGGTCATTGTTAACTGGCAAATGGATACTTGTTCTTTAGTTAGGTTGTTCACTTCTGAAGAACAGTATTGGGCTCCTAAGGACAACATATTCAACCTATTATGCAATAGATTTTACAACTTCAACTCGGTGTGGGACATCCTGTATGGAGCCCTCAAGAGATTAGAGTGATACGTAATAAGGATGTGTTAAATTAATATCCTAAGTATTGAAGTTGGATTTGGCTAATTCCGCCATAAATGAAATTTTTTATATTTAAGAATACCAAGATCGGTACTTTGATACCATGTTAAGAACGAGAAATAGAGGTGGGATCGACAGTGCAATTTTTACTAATGTTCTTTAAATAGAATACAAACTATCAATTAACTCTTACCAATAAGATAAAATATACCGTCAAATCCTGAAAAATAACATAAAATAAACTCTTACAAATAAAATAAAATATACTACTACCCAAATCCGAAAAATAAGATAAAATATACTGCCAACCAACTTAAAAAATGAGGAAAAAAATATAACTCCTAAACAACAAAATATATTCCTTAAACATCTCTATATCTTAATACTCGTCACATCATCATATAACATCATCACATAATTATATAACATAAATCATATTTTATCTTCTTTAGATTAATTTTATATTAATTTTATAAATTTTACGTTCACTAGATTAATTTTATATTTTGTGTATAATTTAAACATAAATTAATTATATATTTTATTTACTCATGCACGTAAAATAACTTTATTAACAAGGTATTTCAACTCCAATTTCTAATAACTCAATCATCACTAATTAATTTATATTGAAAAATTAAAATCATAAATTAAAAAATTTCTTAAAAATAACTATATATATATTTTTTTTAAATAATAAATTGTGAAAAAAATCATAATTTTTTTCTTCATTTTATTAAAAAGGCTCATCCGACGTAATATACAACGTTATTTCATCTTCATTACACAAAAGAACCAATACTTCAACAAAAATAAGGATGAAAGAAAATGGTATGCCATTTCTACAAACATAACCAACACCTACCCACCTAATACGAGACGCTAATGGATCATTATCCATACATTTTCTTCGATGTTAAGGTCGATGATATACGTATTTTGTTCGAGGGTCCACAATTAGGCCCTTCCCTCCATTTACTTCTAAGTCGTGCCTGCATTTATCATAGAACGACGCGTCTAATTTATCTTAATCGTAAACTTCACGAACAAAGGCATAATACAGAGACATACAAGGCATCTATGCTCTAAATTCGAGGATTTGTAATCATTGTTGAATAAAAGTTCAAAGGAAGCATGAACTCACTGAAATACGAAGTCCGGGATGGTCAACTGCTCTCGTGGAACATATTTGAACAGCTGCAGTAGTCGATCGATATACACAACCTTGTTCCATACCTGGATATCAGTTACTTCAGGTTACTAACACTTTTAATCTCATTCGATGCTTAGAAACGAGATATTTAAACGAACTTTAAGCCTACCGCGTTATCCACAAGCAATTGCATGGCAAATACTGCAGCTTTCAATCCGAAAGTCGGGTGAAGAACATATATTGCCTACAAAAATCATACCGATAGATGAGAAAGATAAAGGGGGATTTTTGCTCAGAACACATCTAGCATTGGAATAAGTCGGAGTTCATATACCTGGAGGTTACGCTGGTGTTTTCGGCCAAGAATCTGCTGCAATCTCTTCATCCATCCCATGTCGGGCCGACTAACGGTATAGAAACCGTAAACACGGTCAGAAAAGTTGAATAACTTCCGGTAGACTACTAACCGATACAAAATCAAGAACAAAATGCACACAACTAGGTTTCATTACGAACTTCTCATTGTCTAAGCTGCTTTCCATGTTCATCCCAAAGTTTCTTGCTCGTTTTAAAATAAATATAGAAGATCACTTACGGCTGTAAAGAAGCTGCTGAGTGGAAGTACACAATGGTGTAAGGCCTCTGAATTAATGGCTCAAATTCCTGGAATTTAATAACAAGTTTAAGTGCATAACTTCTTATACAACAAAAGTGCATAAACTAAGAAATGTCTGCACAAAACAGCAAAGAAAGAATGTTCCAGACAGTAGTGGCAAGATTAGAGGTTAAACAGGAACCAAAAATATGAACTTTTGAATAGAGTTTCATGTGCTACCATTCACTAGAATTAAATCAACTCAAACGGAAATAAATTCTAGGCTAAATTATAAAAAAATATATTGTAACTGCGTCTTTTGTTTCAAAAACACTCCTATTCTTTCGAAAGTAGTCGTACTATCCTTGAACTTTCAAAATTGCATGTAGACCAAAAAAAAACCATTAGAATGTTGGACAAAAAGTCATTGAGATTAAACGACGGTCTTATAAACTTAATCCAAACAAGCATTCTAGTCATTGACACGTTATTCCAGTCACTGCTATGTCGATTTCCTGTCCAACATTCGGAAGAATTTCAACTTCATGAGTAATTTTTTTCCTAACTTTGCAAAATCAAGAACTTAAAGATGGACAGCCCCCAAGTTACAAAATCAACTCCAGAAAGTTATCAATCTGGCTAGAATCCATAAGAGAGCAGTCAAAAGGTGAAGAATGGAAGGGAGACATATCACAGACCATAGTTCAAACAAAAATACTTCCTAACATTCTTCAATTATGGTCGGAACAAAATTAAAACCGTTCCAAACAATTTAGAAACGTTTATGAAGGGTGAAGGTAATATTGCAACTTATAATCTCTTAAACAAAATTATTGTAACTTTTGAAAGAATAGGAGTATTTTTTTATGTCAAAAATGAAAAAAAATAAAATAAGATTCTTATTGAGATTGTGAAAAGGGTGTCAATCAAGCTTTATTTTTTCTTTCATGGATGATCAGTAAAACGAAGAACTGAACTGTTTTGGAACTTTCACCTTTCGTAACAAAAAAAAAAATCAACTAGCCGATTGAGGAGAGACTCAATATAAGCACTAAAAGAACCCGCGACAAGAAAAACCCTTAGTCGGGTTAGGGCTCACGAACAAAAAAAACCTCCTCCCCTATCTATGAATGACCTCCCTAATCAAGGATAAGAGAGCTAAGCTGTATGTTGATTCCCTACGGATAACGGACAAGGAAAACCAAATGAGGAGGGAGAGCTCCCACAAGGGTCTAGAGCCTCAGCCACATAATAATTTTCCATAAAAGATGAATGGTATAAATAGGGAGACATAGCATAGAGGGGCCTATCCCCTGCCCGATTATCCTTTCGAAGTACGTTTCCTTCCCATCTCCCCACCTTGTTGGACAAAAGAAGAGAAAGCGAGCTCGAAAGAAATGTCTTTCCAAGGGCTCCTGTAAGTTCGTTAAGCCACTTGAAAGGTTGAGGACCGTATTTATTCGCAATGATCCTATGTCAAAAGGGTGTTGGACTCAGAAGAGAACCCACCACCACAGCATCCCAAAAGGAAGAGGTTTCTATAAGTCTCTACGCACCTTATCCAAGAGGAAGAGATCTTCCCCAAAACCTAGTGGTAAGTTCTTAAATACCTCTTCTCCAAGTTCGCCATGGAGAAAAGCATGAGACCAATTTTTTTATAGAAATAGATAGCAGAACTCTATTAGAGTTAATTATCGCAACAAGAGAGAACGTTTCTTGCTAACCAATTTCATAGGTCTGAGTGAAGCCTTAAGCAACGAGTCCAGTTTTGAATCTTTCAACGCTACCATAGGCTTTGCACGCTATAGAAAACACTCATTTGAGTCCTATTGTTTCTTATCATTGGGTAATTCTACTATGTCCAATGTGCAATTTTGTTTAATGGCATTCATCTCTTCCAAAAATAGGAAACGAACTCCAGCGACGTTTGGAACAGCTTTCGAGGAATGAGAGCTAACGTATAATAATTAGGGAGAACGCTGGCTAAGGCCAACCAAGTAAGTGGCCTTACTATAGGATATGCTAGAAAAATTGTATGAGCTATGTTGTATGATGACTTATGATGACGTATGTGAATTATATGATGTATGATGTATGTACTGTGTCGTATGATACCGTACGTGAATTATGTGATGATGTATGTTGACATAAGTGAGTTATATGATGTACTTGTTGTGCTTGATGCATTTGATGACATTATGATGATTATGATGTATGACGTTTACCTTAATATGATGATGTTTTCCATATTAAACATGCTTTATGATGATGAATGTCATGTTGCATCATGTCGAGAGATCGACCTAGGACACAACCCTAAGTAATGATATTAATATAAATATCTAATGAGCATGTATTACTAAATGTAATATAGAGATGAGACTAGGGTTGTGACAGAAGGATGTTTTAAGACGATAAATCGAGGGACCTCATGCATGTTGTGTGTACATAAGCATCGGGATACATTCCCTTTATGATGATGAGTGCGGACGTGCACAATATGATGATGACAGTGATCATGTTGAGCATGACACCCAAGGGTCTACTGACCTCCGAACTTCAGACAGATAGCTCGACCAGTATGGGACCAAGTGGTGTGCGAACCACCTGGGGATTCATACTCGCACGTGTGGGTCGTGTGTAGGAAAGTCCTACAGATCCAAGTTAGTCCGGACTGGAGGCTACCCCTAGTATGAGATAGAGATAGGTCCCTAAAGCATATTTGCATGTGTTTGCATTCAACATGGCCCCTATAGTGGGGTCACTTACGGAGTATTTTTCGAAATACTCAGGCCGTGTGCCATATCATTGTTCAGGTAAAGGCAAGACACCCATGTACGGATGACGACAGCATTCGCGAGTAGCGACCATGGCACATGCATAGGGTAGTTGCATATTTAAATTCCTAGTCTTAGGTTAGAATAGGTTGTCTTGCATTTCATATGTTTTAAATTATTTGATATTTATTTTATTTTAAATTTTAGTATTTCGTATGAAACATATAAGACCATGGCTGTGTTTTCCAGAGATAAAGTTGTTTTAAATTTTTCGATATTTATGTATAAATGATGTTTCTTTTAGGAGTTATAGTCCGCATATGAGTTGAGCAAGAGACGTTAGTAGCGACTCTGAGTAAGTAGAAATTTAGGGTCGTTAGAGTTAGTATCAAAGCTCTAGGTTATAGATTCTGTAGACTAGCCTACGATGTAGGCTTGGCACATTCTATGGTCCAAACGTCGATGTCCCGTCACCGTTCAGGTATGCCTTGCATAAGATAAGAAAAAGTAAATGCTTTTAGAAACTCGCAAGCAATTGTTTTTACAATGTCGTTGTGTTGAATTGACATTCCATGTGCTTTAAATTAAAGAGTATGATGTGATTGTAGCATGTTGATTGATTTGCTGCTGTGTTGTATTGCAATATGATGTGAACTTAGATTATGTGAGACATAGTATATGTTCATAGTAATGAGCCTTAGACTTAAGTAACGTTATCTTGGTTTCTAGAATCATGCCGCCCAGAGGACACAGAAGAGGAAAACGAGGAAGGAGACAACTTCCTATTAGAGAAAGAGGACGAGGTGAAGCTGAAGATAACCCACCTCGAGAAGGATTATAGACTGGATCGGATACAAGTATGCCGCCATCAGTTGCGCCGCAACCATTTGTGCCGCCACAAAATGCACTGCCACCACAACCTGTGCCGCCACCGCAAGCCGCACCTGAGGCTACGCCCCCAGTGGCTGGAGTAGACGCTACCACCAGACTAATGTGGGAGTCGCTCCAGGCCTTAGTCCACACCTTAATAGTCACCCAATAGGCCAACCAACAAGCCAACACCCAAGCTAACCCTTCGCAACCTACTAGAGGGGCAAACTGGCTAAAGGACTTCAAGCGGTATGACCCTCGGCCATTCACCGGTACCTCAAAGGATCCAACAGAGACCCAGATGTGGATTTCATCTGTAGAAACCATATTTAAGTCGATGGAGTGCCCTGATAACCAAAAGGTCGCCTGTGCGACATTCGTCCTACAGAAGGATGTTGAGGTGTGGTGACGGGACAACAAAGAGAGTCTAAACCCAGCCGGAAGAGCAATGGAGTGGAAACAATTTAAGAAAGCTTTCCTAAATACTATCCTAAGGCGGAACGGCTCAAGAGACAACAAGAGTTCATCCATCTGGTGCAGGGCGGACTTACCGTAGAGAAATATGATAACAGAGAGTTCATGAGGTTGAAGAGATTCGTCCCGTCCTTGGTTGACACAGAGCAGAAGATAACAGAGAAGTTTGTTTTGGGTCTGGAACTGAAGATCCGCTGCACGGTGGAAGCCATAGATCCAAAGACCTATGACGAAGCCTTGAGAACTGCCAAGGCTTTAGAAAAACCTAAGGATGAGGCGCGACGGGAACAACCAGTAACAATTGGACGTAAGCGTCCACATGATTCAGGGGACTCAGAATGCCAGCCACCGGCACGTAGGCCCCACTATAACAATAGACCTGCCCCAGGATAGAATGAGAGGTACCCTCCCTGACGCACTGAACAAAACCCCATAAATCAGGATGGGGCTAGAGGAAAGGGAGAAGCGGGGTGCAGGATATGTGGAAGAATGCATGGATGAAGGTGCATGGCTGGATTGCGAGCCCGTTATCGATGTGGTCAAGGTCACATCGCCATCAACTGCATGACCAGGGATGCAGAAACCCAACCTAACCCGCCTAGAGCAGTGGAAGAGGCGAACCAACTGGTGCAAACGCGGGTTCAAGCTAAGGCGTATGCATCCACCAGCAGGGACACTAGGAGGTCCAATACCGTGGTGACAGGTACACTACCCATTTTAGGTCATTACGCTTTTACTTTATTTGATTCTGGCTCTATGCATTCATTTATCTCTATGCCTTTTGTTGCACAAGCAGGGTACGAATTAGAACCCTTATTGCATGAATTGTTTGTAAGCACCCCTACAGGGTAGATCTGGGCTAGTAAACAATGGCCAAGTAATCACCTACGTGTAGACCTGATAGTAGTTAACATGACTAACTTCGACATAATACTAGGCATGAATTGGTTAGCTGAAAACCGTGCTACTAGACTGTCGCAAAAAGGAGGTAGTATTCTCACCACTGGCAAGAGCCAGTTTTAAGTTTAAAGGCACAAGCTCCAGGACTGCTCCAAAGGTAGTCTCGATGATGAAAGCAAAGAAACTAGTCCAACAAGGCGATTGGGCTATATTAGCATGTGTCGTAGATGTAAGAGGAAATGAAAAGACCTTAGACAACGTACCTGTAGTAAATGAGTTCCCAACGTATTTCTAGAAGACCTACCAAGAATACCCCCTTCCCGAGTGGTCGACTTCGCTATAGAACTCGAACCGGGAACTAGGCCCATCTTCAAAGCACCCTATTGTATGGCACCAGCAGAGTTAAAAGAACTCAAGATGCAGTTACAAGAGCTATTGGACAAAGGTTTCATTCGACCTAATATATCCCCTTGGGGTGCACCAGTGTTGTTTGCAAAAAGAGAGACGGGTCGATACGTCTGTGCATCAATTATACAAAGCTAAATAAGAGAATAATAAAGAACAAATACCCTCTGCCTCGTATAGAAAATCTATTTGATCAACTCAGGGAGGAAACGATATTCTTCAAGATCCTTCAGTCAGGTTACCACCAAATCAAAATTAAAGAAAAAGACGTACCAAAGACAGCGTTTAGAACAAGATACAGTCACTACGAATTCGTAGTGATGTCGTTTGGTCTCACCAATGTCCCAGCTGTATTTATGGAATTAATGAACCGCGTATTCAAAGACTATTGGACACATTTGTTATCGTGTTCATACACAACATCCTTGTATACTCGAAAACAAACTTAGAACACCAAGAACACCTATGAAAAGTCTTGACCACCCTGAGAGAGAACAAGTTGTATGTCAAGTTCTCTAAATGTTAGTTCCGGCTGCAACAAGTTTCGTTCTTAGGACACGTGGTGTCAAAGGACGAAATATCCGTAGATCCCACTAAAGTTGAAGCGGTTACGAAGTGAGAACGCCCAACTACGGTTACAGAGGTGCAAAGTTTCCTAGGGTTGGGGGATACTATCAAAGGTTGATGCAGGACTTCGCTAGGACAGGGTGTACCGTTTGTGTAGAACAATGCTTGTGAGGCAAGCTTCCAAGACCTAAAACAAAGGTTGATAACCGCCCCAGTACTCACAGTACCCGAGAGTTATGAAGGGTACGAGATCTACAGCGATGCATCTAAGGAAAGGACTGGGATGCGTATTAATGCGACAAATTTCAAAACTGAAAAAGAAACAGAAACCAAACCCACAAAAAAACAGCAGCCAAAAAAGATACCAGAGAGCCAAAAATCAGGGCAAGAAACTTGGCAGAAGAGCACAACACTTGGCTGACCAATAGTGGTGGTGCAGCTTATCGACCGTGCAGGCAATGGCATCGATGGTACAAGTTGTGGTGGGTCAACGACGAAAGCTGTAACAGTGGTGGATGACGGTAAAACAGCAACAAACTCATGTGCAAACACCCACCCAAATCCGTGTATGAAACTGGAACAAAGAATGCGAATCCATGAATGAAGACTGTGAATTTCTGGAGACTAAGGAGATGCGAACTTAGACGGGGTGAGGGTGGTGTTCGGTAAATGCGAACGGTCGGCAGATATGACCAGGCTTAGGGTTGGTTTTTTAGGGTCCTAATGCTCTTATGACAGTGCAAAATATAAGAGAAATAATACTCTTATCTATTTTATCATGAGAATAAAGGGGTTTCTTAAATAGAAGAAACACCATAAGGAAATCAATTTCCGGGAATATATTACAACAAATCAATAAATACGAATCAACTAAGAAGTTAATAACTAACAAAGAGAATGAAATTATAAACAAGGAAAAATGAGGCTAGCCTCATATATGGCTTGGCCCCGTAATGCCATTAGCCACCGCGCCACCAAAGGCTTAATCAGCAAGGTCTCAGCCTCTTTTTATGTTGGCATGAGGTACCTCACAACTGCCTCACTATGTCTTAAATGATTTTAAGAAAATTGTGTACAACACAGCATAAACATTTAACAAAGCAAGATGGAGAACAAAAATTCATCAATATCATCCTACAAGGTTCATATCAATGTTTGAAACATTGTTGAGAATTCATTGTGTTCTTCATCCGTAACTACACTCATGCTTCATAGAAGTCTTAAGATATAAAAATTCAATATTAGAAACAAGAACATATTATTCAAGATTATAACAAAATTACCTTTACAACATAGAGCACAAATCGCTCAAGGTCGAGACAACGCAGTAGAAAATGTGCTCCCACAACGACCATAACAGGGCGACCCTCGCTATCAACTCCACCACGGTAACTGCAATAGAGTATAATTATATGCATCTCAAGCTAGTAATATAATCAGAAATGCACAAACCGAATATGTTTAGTATAAGCATCTGACTCAACTGGTTTTCACAAACGTCTGACTAATTAACATGCCCATGAGAGACATTAACTAGAACTCCGTACATTCCGTAATGGGAAACAACATGATATTTCTCGATATACACTTCGATTAACCACTGGCACATATAAACTCTAATGACTCAAAGAAATCAACTTCCTTGAAATGTTCTAGACAAAGGCAAAAGTAACAAAACTCCTCGAAAAGTGAAGACCGAAGAGAAGTAAAATCAGTACTAATTGCCCTGAAGATCCAGAACTTCAAGAGAAACTATCCTTGGATACATGATTTCAACAAATAAAGCATAAATTATTATCAAGTATACAAAATTTAATGATTTTGTAGTCTAATTTTTCTTAGTCACGTCCAACTCACCTTTTGATTGTGTGGGTGGCGGATAGCGGACCACTATATACATAAGCATGTGGAAACAAACAAGAAATCTGATACTCACACAATTTTCATCTCCCCAATTTCAGAGAGATTAAGAGAATTTGCTTTAGCAAGGTATCTTGAATGAAGTGAGTATTCTTCAGCAGCAGATAAAGGAGCTCCACCAAGTTCACCAAATCCAAGTATTCTACCATAATTCCATCCAGTCTGAGCCTGGGCAGTTTTTTCCCATTGTTCCTTGCGTCTTTGATCTGGATCTTTGATTAAAGCCATGAAAGCAGGATCCAGGTATGAATCCAAATATGATGGGTTCCTAAAAATACCAAGCACCATTAGTTAAGTAAAAATACGTTTAACAGATGCAACAAGGATCGAGAAGACCTAAATCCCGAAACAAAACTATTTCAGAAGAGACCTAAGTGCAGGAACCATATTAGCTCTTGATAGTTGAAATGATCAAAGTAGATGAGGTCTTGTGTGGGGATGGAAATAGATGAGGAAGAAAGCACCGTGCACGTTAGCAATAATCAGTTCTTTTTCTTATTTCCTTTTCTTCTTAAGAAACTAATTTCTTTTACTAAAAAGGAAAAGAAAACATATGAAACCAAATGTGGAAATGAAGCAACACAGTACCGAAAGGATCAAATTCCAGATTACAGGTTTCACTCTCATCTGGGTAATGATGCAGTAGTGCCCGTGGTTTCTATTCCCCCCCATCGAAAGTGATACTACACTTTCTTCATATTAAAAGAAAACGCAAGTGTAAAATGACATTTCTCTTGCCTTTGCTTTGGTACAATCTCTCTTTTCATTTCTAATGGCCTTGAAGGCAACACGAACTACCAAAAAACGTAACTATGGGGTAGAACAGAAATGTCTTCTCAGTAGGATTAGGACAGGGAAACTGAAATTTGAAGAGTGAAATTTGAGGATAGCATGAACTAGAGTTTTTTTTTTTTTTTTTTTTTTTAAAAAAAAATCTTAGGATGGCAGCAGACATGATGATAGAAAAAAACGATTGGAAACGTATTCAGAACGAAGTTTTTCAATAAAACAAGGGCTAAATTATTGTTGAATGCTGGAAGTTTTTAATCAAAGTGGGTGAATATCTGGAGGTAATAACACTCACACCAATGCCATACTTCTTCAGTCTCATGCTCGTATAAGGCTTTAAGAGACTCCACCTATTGTAATAAAAAAGAAGTGCAGCCTATTCGTCACGTTCAAGCTTTCAAGCCCGAGAATAGTCAGTTGGAAAGACTGTATGAAAAAGTGTTTCTAACTAGTAAGGAATAAGTTCACCTTAAAGGACCTCTATCTCAAAACCCCCAGAGAGATTCTCTTCACCGGTCTGAAAATACCGAATAGAAGCAAACAAATTCCCCCAGTGAGGGCACTCTGGTTCTACCAAATGAAAGCGAAAAAAATCAGAAATTTCGACGGGATCAAATCTAGAAGGGAGTTCATTAATACGGTTCTATTTAGGCTCCAAGAATAAACTAGAAAGGGAGGGTTTGAAACCTGAAAAGGAGGGGCAGAGTAGACAGACTTGATAATCCTCAGATCCACAAAACAGAATAGTGCCTGAGAGGGACTTTGAAAGGGTTGTATGAGAACGGGTTACTGCAATCATACGATTATTTCAAGATGACTAGCTTGCAACTAGGGAAGATTGCGAGCTTAGACGTTCCAAATTGAGGAAGAGACGAGAATCTTACATCTTAGACTGAAGAACTGGTCATCTATCTAGAGAACTTTCCAGAGAAATTTGAACTACGGAACCAATGGTTACATGGAGAGCCAGATGTATTTTCTGTTATAGAAGGTGATGAAGGCAGAGTTGGAAGCAAGGTGGAGATGAAGAGTCAAAACCTCACTTTTTCTCTGCAGAATGAAGAAATCTTATTATGGATAGGGAATAAATGATGCAATTGTATCTAGAGTACAAGGAAAAGCAATAAATATGTCGAACGGTATGCAGGAATGCATTTGCAATAAATGAAAGTACTGTAGAATTCTTCCTCTACGAAGGTGGAGATCAATGCAGAACAGGAGACAACTGGTGGCTGCATTTCAGTCAGACTAATCCGCTTGTAAGGTCGCTTAATTCCATGGGAGCTTTTCTAAAATTGTTGTGATAAAAGTTCCATAACAAAGATATTGGTCCTTGCTCAATGGATTGTTAACGATTAGGTTGGCCAAAAGAAAAGGAGAAAGATTTAAGGGGATCAAATGAACATTATCATGCAACGGGAGTGTATTGATGGGTAGTGTGTTAACAACTTGACACAAGGCTTGAAGACTACACGAGTTTTAATTTTGGGCAGGGAGTGAGTTCCACGCGTAGGAATTTGAACCTTACAAGAAACAAGAAAGCATTAAGGAATTGTTTGGTTGGAGGTTTTGTTTAAGATATCTGAGAATGAGTATCCTATGGTTTCTCTCAAACCAAAGACCCTACAAAACAACAAATAAGCAAGCACACCACAACACAATGCCACTCTTCTTAAAAGAAAGATTCGGAAGCACCTCCTCCAACATAAATCACCTATCTCTATTGCAAGCCCCACAAACACAACTCATCCAACGACTCAAAGTGGACACCCACAGCAAATGATTAAACATCACCCTCATGCCTCATACCTCTTGCAGAGACTGCACCATCGTAGGTATAAAAGGAAAGAAGATTGTCTTTGGACACAATCCATGGGGTTAATCCTCCCATGTACTGAACAACAAATTTAACCTTCTTTGAAATTTTAACCTTCCATATTGAAGAAAACACTTGAGACTCAGGAGCAACAGTTGAAGGAGAAGGGATAGACGAGATATGAAAAGAAGAATGGCAAGAGAAACCCCTAGAAGGATCTAGGGTACATATCCTAACCTCCCTTCCCCTGAGTTCACATGTCGATCACAAAGAATATAAGAAGACCCACCACCACAATCGTCTCTCTATCATACCGAGGACGACAAAATCTAAGGAAATCAAAGAACGGTGGGAGAAAGAAAACTTTTGAGGCCACTAAATGCAACCTCTTGTTTTAAAGAAAGTATAAATGCAAAAATAAAACACACAAGGGCTTAAGTCCCACCCAAAGATCCTGTTATAGTTGGAAAGAAAAATCTTTGGTCGGCTTCCTAAGCTCGATTTGGCTTCCGTTGGCTTGGTTGGCTTGTTTTAACCACTATGAACAGTCCTGGAATCATCTCTGGCGTAATTAGGGCCAGAAAAGGCCCATAGAGCAATTGTTTTGGACAAGTATTAATATTTAACACGGTTTATGATTAATTTTGGATAGTTAGGTTATGTTGTTTCCATGAATAGGCTCTATGTTTGGTTTTTTGAATGAATGGAATTTCAGAAATTAAATCTAGAAACTATGAGCTTAGAGAACCAAGTTGAGTCTATAAGTAGACTTACTGCCTCCATGCTAGGTTGAATGAAGCATGAATATCACATCATCTCTAACCCTTTTTATGTAATATTATTCTATGCTATGATGTTCTGTACGGATGTGTATACCACAATATTTTATGTTCTCCTTTCTTTTTCGTTAGCTTTCAGCAGCATAAGCGTGTGCTCGCCCATAGTTAGGCCTAAGGGTACATATATGGGTTTGCCTAGTAGGTGCGTGCATGCATGTGTGAACCATGTGTAGAGAAGCACTTTGCATACAACCTACTCGAAAGAGAAAGTAGAGCCCAAGAAACCGTAAAAAAAAATAGGTCTCACCAATCATGAACCATGTTATATATGATTGCATTTCCCAAACCAGGTTATTTAAGTATTTTTAAATATTCATCCTATGTCTTATCATTTTACCAAGTGAAGACATTGTGAGCTAATAAACTTGAGCTAGTTGAACAAGTTACTAACTTATATAGTAACTTTAGGAGAATGGTTAGTAGACTTAGTAGAACCAGTTACTAACTTCCTAATGGTTAGTAGACTTAGTAGAACCAGTTACTAACTTGTGGAGTAACCTTAGGAGAATTGTTAGTAGACTTATTAGAATAAGTTACTAACTCATGGAGCAACTAAAGGAGAATTGGTAGTAGTTGCCAAATTGTGGACCAAGTTTTGTACTTTAATGAGAAAGATTGTTACTACTTAACTTGAGGAGAAAGTTTAGGAAGCAAGTTAGTGCTTTCAACACTATAAATACTCATGAGAAGTAGGTTTTTTTTTTTTTTTCACAACACAAAAACAAAGAGAATTGAAAAGCTAAGTGCTTAAGATTACTTTGTTCTGAAATCTCTCTCCCCTCAAGTTTTTCTTTTGCCTCTTTTACTTGTTTCAACATATCTCAATCATGGTCAAATCCAACCCTTGGTATCAAAGCCACAATGTCGAAGAAAATGTCGTCACCATCCAAAGTCACTGAAGGAGAAGTGACAACGATAAAGAGCGGAAAGAAGAGGAGTTTAACGCTCCAGTATTCGACTCACGAAGAGTAACTATGCAGCATGGGTCGATCAAGATGCGTGTCAACTTACAGGCACAAGGCGTATGGGACGCCCTCGAGCATGGCGACGTTGAGGAGTGTAAGGATACGATGGCTCTTGCCGCCATCTACCAAGCAGTCCCGAAGGACGTTCTTCTGATGTTGGCAGAGAAGGACTCGACAAAGGCAACGTGGGAGACGTTACAAACAATGCATGTGGGTGTGGAACGTGTCAAGGAAGCAAAGGCGCAGACCTTGAAAAGTGAGTTCAAGGCTATCCGCATGAAGAACGGTGAGTCAATAGACGACTTTTCCATGAAGTTAACGACGATCGTCAGCGGCATCCGTCCATTAGGTGACATGGTGGAGGAGATCTTCGTCGTCAAGAAGTTCCTTCGAGCTGTTCCCCCAAGATTCATGCAAATCTTTACCTCCATAGAGCAGTTCAGCGACCTCAAGAACATGTCAATTGAGGAGGTTGATCGTCTTAAGGTCCATGAGGAGAGACTTCGTGTCTATGAAGACAAAGATGAGAAAAACACCTCTTACTCACACATGAAGAGTGGCTCACACGAACGGAAAAGAATGATGCAGCTGACTCTTCTTTTTCAAGTACAAGGGGACGTGGCAGCCATGACAAGGAAAATAGAGGTCGTGGACGTGGTCGCGAACATAGTCGTGGACGTGGTGGCAGAAGAGGCCGTGACAATACCTCACAAACCCATGACAATGCCAACCCCTAGAAGGACAAAAGTATGATCAAGTGTTACTCTGGTGGAAAATATGGGCACTATGCGATAGAGTGCTGCAAGAAGAAGTGAGATGAGGAGACAAACCTCACACTCACGCAAGATCAAGAGCCCGCACTGATGTTGGCCGAGAAGATGATCAACCTGTTGATACTCAACGAAGAAAAGGTATGGCAAACCTTCTCACAAAAGGAGAAGACCGAGTAGAGACCAACATATGGTACCTTGACAACAGAGCAAGCAACCACATGACTGGAGATCGAACAAAGTTTAAGGAGCTTGATGAGAAGCTCATTGGAAACGTGAAGTTTGGTGATGGATCAATTGAATCGATCCAAGTCAAAGGATCTACCATGTTCCAGTGCAAGAATGGTGACCAACGTTTACTGACCAAGGTATACTATATCCCAAACTTGAAGAGTAATATTATCAGTCTTGGTTAGATGATGGAAGAAGGAAGCAGAGTGGAGTTAGCTGGCTTGTTCCTCAAGATGATCAACAGAAATGGAACCTTGTTGATGAAGGTAAAATGGTCGCATAACCCTATTGACGGCACTTGCAGACCTAGCTTGGCTATGGCATGCAAGACTTGGGCACGTGAACTTTCAGACGTTCAAAATGATGGCAGAGAAGAAGATGGCTACGAGGCTACCCAAAATCATACACCCAAACTAGCTACGTGAAAGTTGCCTAGTCTCCAAACAAACAAGATTTTCGTTCCTAGCTCAAACCAGTTTCTATGTTGAGTGACCACTGCTACTGGTTCATGCAGATTTGTGTGGCCTGATCACACCATCATCGATTGCTGGTAACAAATATTTTCTCTTACTTGTTGACGATTATAGTCATTAGATGTGGGTGTACATGCTAAAAGAAAAAGGAGAGGCATTATATGCATTCAAGAAGTTCAAAAGACTCGTTGAAAACGGGTCTAACCACAAGCTGAAAGCCTTGTGCACCGACAGAGGTGAAGAGTTCTTATCCCATAACTTCTCAAAGTTTTGCAAAGAGGAAGGTATCAAGCGTCAACTCACCGCACCGTACACTTCACCATGAAATGGTGTGGTCGAAAAAAAAACCGCACCATAATGAACACTGCAAGAAGCTTACTTAAAAGCATGCAAGTCCCAGTGATTTTCTAGAGTGAGGCAAAACAACATGCGGTTTATCTTCTAAACCGTTGACGGACAAAGGCGCTGGACACTCGCACCCCCTATGAAGCATGGTTCGGCAAGACACCTCACTTCGAGTACCTAAGAGTCTTAGGTTGTACAGCACATGTTAAGATGGCAAAGCCATATATCAAAAAGCTTGATGACATAAGCCAAAAGATAGTGTATTTTGGCATAGAGGATGAGACCAAGGCACACAAGCTGTATGATATGCACATGAGAAAATTTGTGTAAGTAGAGATGTCGTATTCGAAGAAGAGAAGTGAGATTGGTGCAGTGTTGGCGATAACAAGCAAACGGTTACAGAGTTCACTACTCTAGAAGAAGAAGGAGATGCAATAGACCTAGAAAGTTCCCCTACAGCAACACCAACAAGTCCACACATGTCATCACCGGTGATACCGAAGGGCGTGATGGACCCTCTAGAATAAGAGAGCTCAGATGAGAGCACAAGAGGATCCACAACAGAGGATGGACCAAAGAAGTTTAGTTTTCTTGCTGAAATTTATGCGGATACACTTGAAGAAGAATTGGATCCCGATGAGTTAGTGTTACTCGCGGTCGAGGAGCCAACAACCTATCGCGAGGCAGAAACTGAGACGATGTGGCAGGAGGCCATGCAAAAAGAGCTTGAAGCAATTGAGAAGAACAAGACGTGGGCACTAACTAACTTATCGTCCAGACACAAGCCCATCATTTTGAAGTGGGTGTTTAAGTTGAAGAAGAATAGTGAAGAAATGTCATCAAGCATAAAGCAAGACTCGTGGCGAAGGGATACGTGCAACGACAAGGAGTTGATTTTGAGGAGGTTTTCGCGCCTATGGCTAGACTGAACTGTAAGGTTGATTCTTGCCCTCGCAGCTCAAGACGAGTGGGAGGTCCATCACTTGGACGTCAAATCAGCATTCCCAAATGGTGACCTCCAAGAAGAAGTGTATGTTGCCCAACCTGAAGGGTTCGTCATCAAAACCAAAGAGCACAAAGTGTACAAGTTGTCAAGGGCCCTTTACGATTTACGACAAGCACCGAGGGCGTGGAACATACATCTGGACAAGAGCTTAAAGAGTCTAAATTTCATGAAGTGCTCGCAAGAACAATCAGTGTATACAAGAAACAATGGGACTAAAACACTCATAGTTGGTGCGTACCTGATGACCTGATCATCACTGGTACAAGTGTGGAAGGCATCAAAGAGTTCAAGCAGCAAATGATGAAAGAATTTGAGATGACAAATCTCAGATTACTCACGTAATACTTCAGTAATAAAGTGGACCAAAGGAAAAATTGTATCATGCTAAAGCAATCGGCCTATACTAAGAAGTTGTTGCAGTAATTTAAGATGGTAGAGTGCTACCTGACCAAGTATCTCATGGAAGCAAACTTGGTGAATTCCACTGAGTATAGTCATGTCATCAGAAGTCTAAGGTACTAGACTCATACTCGTTCGAATCTTCCATATGTTGTTGGAATAATGAGTAGGTACATGGAAAACTAGACTCATATCGCACCCTTCTCGGTTCCGGTCACACTAACCTACTTAAGGCATCAACCACTCAGAGGAAGAGGAAAGGCAATAGCAGATAACCTCATAGCGAAAAATTTTACCCTTCCCTTGGGACCTCCCTCTAACAAAGATGGAAAAGTTTATTGACCTAATACAATTCCACATCCAAACTCTCCAATTTTTTTCATCCCAAAACCCTTCTTTCCCAAAACTCTATCCAAGAAGATCTAATCGACATGATCATAAAGTTTTCTCAGAGTTGATCTTAAAGATTACAAAGAGCTTAGAGATAATGGGTTCAAGCCTTGGTGGTCACCTATCTAGGATTTAATATCTTACAACTACCTTGACAACCAAATGTAGAAATTCAAGTAGTTATTCTATGAGAATAGTCAAGCTAGCCCACCCACTCAACGAATATCAAAAAAGAAAAAAACAAATGGTCTGATGCAATCACGACCTTCGCTTCGGAGTTGTAGAATGCAAGAAACCTTGCACTTTTTCTCTTCATCAAGATCTTTGTAACTACAATCTTCCTCGTACATTTGCAGATAGGGGTCCACTTTGGTAATCCCCATAGCTTGTAGTGAGGATTGCCCATCTACCTTCGTGATTTTCAGGTTTTCAATATAATTTTGTTTCTTTCAAATAAATATAACTGGCCCGGGAGTCATGATGAACACAGATAAAGTAGATGCCACAGATCAATGTCATCAAATTCAGGGCAACTCTGACTCATACAGCTATGCAATTTTCATGAATCTACCATCAGATAGAAGATGAAATATTTTTTGAAAAAGAACTGTTACGTTGCATAAATCATTACACTAACCTCTGTGTCAACCTTACATGACTGACAGGAGGATCATCGGGAACTTGGGGAGGTTTCAGAACATTCTTTTTGGGCAAAGTGTTTATCCTGATTTTCCGCTCATCTATAATAGTCTCACCATTCTCATCTCCAACATCTGCAGGAAGCTTTGACAATGCAACTTCTTCTTCGTGTTTATCACGGGGAAAGTACAGAGGAAGCAACCTGGCTCAGAAACATATAAAAGCAAATCGAATAAATGCAACAAGGATTGTTATATATTATACGGCATGGAAAATATATCCTTTAGGAATGACAGGCCTCAGTTACTTGAAAGTGAAGTACCTTTTGTATATCTCAGTATCGATTGATGATGTTGTACAAAAGACAACAGCTTTAATTTTACCTTTCTGCTTCTCAATCAAACGACGCACAGTTCCTAAACAGAAGAAGAAGCAAAATAAAAATGAGGATAAGATGTTAAATTTTCTTTACTTTTCCTTTTTTTTATTTTTATTTTTTTCTTTTTTTGTAAAAAAAAATGTTAAATTTGAGTTCCAACAAAATCCATCATTTAATGGGAAACTTCTTTGGCAGCATGTCAATAAGTTGATCAAGTATACAGCTGTATGCCTAACTAATACTAACATAGACTTCTAATTTAGAAACACTTGAAATGGATGCCGCTACCTACTGGAGATTTCATCATCTCCGATGATTTAAATGCAATCGCTGTGCTGATTTACAGAATGCAAGTTGGTAACAATCACAAATCGTAAAGATTAGATCCAAATGGACCTATATCCATCAAAGAAAAGTAATAAAGAAGTGATAAACATTTAGAAACAACTTTTCACAATTTTGTGTTTCTTATACCGGAGCTTGCTAGCATGGATCAGTGCAAGTCCTCAAGCCCAACTCCCTAGTAGGTTAGGTCCAAAATACTTCCGAGCCCCTGCCCCACCCTGATAACACCCCTACTAAGCTAAACATACTAGGTAAATTGGCGGTTAATGGATGTCCATAATTTGTGAACATAAGTAGCACAAGAAAATTGAATCATAGTAGAATAGAGAAAAAACATAGACATCTTAAAGGAACATGTAGAAAAATATCTCACTTATTGCTACGTGTGCAGCAGGTTCACGAGGATAGTTTTTTCCCTCTGTATATATACAACCCATAGCAATGCTGCATTAAATCGCCATTAACATGTAAGCTAAAAATGGCAAGAGATGCATGAGATGAGCAAACGATATGGAGAAAAAAATAATGTGGCATCGACTACTTTCACAACCTCTGAAGCCCATTTTCGATGAGAAGTTCAAGGCAAGAACGGTAGCAATGACTCAGAGCATTCTCTGCAGCAGTATGGTATTTGACAGCATATTTTGGACCTACAGTATGCATTACCTTCCTAAAAAAGAATGCCAAAGATTAAATGGATGTATAGGTCTTTAATCTAGGTCCAAACATCAACTGCATACTCACCTAGCAGGAAGGTCATAAGCATTAGTGACTTTTGCCATTCCTGTGCGACAACCACCCTTCAGGATGTGAAATGTATATAATGAGTCAGGTTTTGACATTCTTATTGTCTAAAGAAGTTCTATAAAGAAATCTTTCTGAAAATAGTGAAATCCATTGTACCTCCAAAAGGCCAAAACTATCCACAGTTTTTTCTTATAAGATATATGCAGATGTTAATTTGTGAATATTTTTAGTTCATAATCAGGGAAAAAGCAATAAACAAAAGCCAAACTGAAGTAAATAGAAACACAGGCGTACAAGTGTTCCACATTCTTCTGATAGACCAGGTCCTGCTGCAGCATGCAAACCAGGGCTACTGTGTGCTTCATCCAAGTTCTGTATAATTTAATTTTACGATCAGAAAAGATGGCAGATATAGAAATTAGCAGCTTATTTCATTTTATATAAACTTAACCGAAAAAGGAGTTTTCTGATTACAGATACAAATCCGTGTTGCAGATCAACCAGTATCAACAACATAACTATCACCAAACAGGCTTTTATGCTAAGAGGTTTTAAAGTGATAGGCCATAGACTACCACCATGTCTACAATTGTGCTGACAACCTCTTCATTTTCTTTTAGTATGAATAGGTTGAGATACTGTCAAGTCATAAACAATGATCAAGCATCTCTACATCCTTTAGAGGCATGACAATTGTACATAAAATTTAAGTTATTCGAACCCAATACAATAAAGATCGCAACCAAATAACGTAATATAGTGAGTCAGTCCGCCTTCTGTTTACTTTCATTACTAGTTCTTGTCTCAACATCTCACATTCTCATTTTGTCCGTGTGCTAAGCTTGATCATCATGTGGAACCACTTCAGAAGATGGTTAGAGTTTCTGGTTTTTAATTTTATCCACCAATTTTATGGAATGGGTTTCCATCATACTCACATGTGACATGACCTATCCATCAACTAATGACATTAGAAGAACTTGGTTCCAAGTTTATGCCAGTTTGGCCTTGACGATAACCAATTCAATCAAGAGTCAGGTTGTTGGTTTGATAAATCATGGTGACTTTGTGGAGGAGTTACTTGAATATCTGAAATTCCTGTACTATTTCATAAAACTCCTTCATAGCTTGAATGCAGATTGGCGAAATTTCATGCTAGGATTTGTTCCTATAAAGCCTTTAAAGCCTTTATTTCCCATAACAAGAATATTAGCCTATACTTGTTTGCTCCGAATTCACAAAGTTGAAACCCAAAATCTTCAATATGTACTTTCTTCGGTTATCTTTAGTTCAAAAAGGGAATAAGTACTATTATCCTAGTTTAAATTTTGTACTACCTTGTCTTACTTTCTTTAAAGATGCCTATTTTTCTCCTTTTAATCATCTCTCCTAGTAGTCAAGGAAGAGCACATGGGAGAGCCATGATCTTCTTGTCTATATTGTTCGTTTTCCCTTACCTAAGGTTGTCTTCCCTAATCCATCTTCCTCAATATCAATTCACCCACTAATAACTCGATTAATCTAGCCGACAACTTCCAGGTGCATGTCTTGAACCAAAAGATCCTTCATCATTAGATAGATGAACAAGTGATGATCTCCCCTCGCTCTTCATAAAGGTAAATATCAATATACTATCCTACTTCCTCTATTATCTCATACAACAATTCGTAAAAATAATTGCCTTGGTTGGTATGGTGCAATGTTAGAGAAGATGATTTTCTAATATGATAGTGCTGGTCGGTGCTTGGAATTAAGTACGTCTTCCAGCAGTCCAAAGTCAACACTAATGGAGGATATGAAGCTCTCATCTTCTATCTCTTTTGTACAGGACAGACTTATGTCCTTTCAACTTTATCAGACAAAACTTTCAATCCACCCATAATTTAAATGTTGCTTAAGCTCAGGCATTTCAGTTTTGGGGTATTTTTTCAAGAACCTCTGAAGGTAAGGAGACCACCATCTAATTCCATCTTGCCAATGGAAGCAACTGCAGAATGGCAATGTGATCGTTAAGTTGATAAACGACACTTTATCCCATGTGAAATATGCATACGTTTCGTAGTGGATTAGACATACCAAAACTTAATAATCAACAAATTTTCAATTTCAACTAATTTTCCTACTAATATATCCCACTTCAAATGATATCACCTTAAAGCTCAACCACATAAAACCATATGATTACGAGGGATAGTTAGTACCCATTGAAGAATTGTGCTTGCAACTATGTCTATGTTTTGTCTTCTTCTTTGAAATGTACAGAACTCGGGGCTGAGATTGTCCCCTGTGTGTTCTAATGGAACTATTATTGAGTTCTTGGGACTTTTAGCATCTCATTGCTTTCCCTTTTGTTTATTTGATTAAGGTTTTCTATTGCAGAAGGAAGGAGATGAAGAACATAACACTCACCTCGTTTGTAGAATTCACGACAGCATCTACCTCGAGATTCCAAGGATTCCCCCGCCACAGATATATTTTGGAATTAATTTCATGATCGACGGGAAATCTCGAAACCACTCCATAATTACCACCCTCCGCGTCAGATGGAGACGTCAGAGGATCAGGAAAATACGAATTAGAGAAGGAAGGATCTTCGTTGACGAACTCCAATGAAGACCTATGTTCTGCATCACTCCACCGTGGAATTTGATCCAAATTTACAACATAATCAACGCTATCTGTTGTTGTTGTTGCTGTGGTTGTGGCCGCAGATGTAGCCACTGTCCTGTACATCTTAACAACGCCACCAAGTCCTTGCAAACCTCAAAAATGGATTGCCCATGCAAAGACCTACATTCGTCAAAGAAATCCCGGAAACAAACCCTGTAAAATTTTCATAAGAAAAAACAAACAAAATTCCATAAACAATCATGAGTCAAAATAAATTCAACGAAATTCTAATCGAGTACAATAAAAACCGGTTTCAATTTCGAATCATTCGATAGCAACCGATAGCGTAATCAATTTGATTTTGCAACCCTAACCTGACATTTTCTGAAGAATCAGGAAGCAAATAACAAAAGGGAAATTGAAAAAATGGAAGAAATTCAGAATTAAGAACCTGCGAATTCCTTTCAGGACTTCAGAAAGTGTTCTGTATTTTCTATTTTTTACATTTCTCCATCTTTTGTTCTTCGGATGAAAAAAAAATCCAGCTAATTTTGAGGAGTTTATGAGCTAGCGAAGAACATTTGGATCCGGAGATTATTACGAATTAATTTCGAAAAAAAAAATCATTTGTTTCCATCCAAATTTCGATCGTTGCACAGTCCAACTGCTTTCTCCAAATTTTTAGCTCAAAATTTAAATTAAAAATAATGGCATTAAGAAGCTCTAGTTTTAGAAAATTAGGAATGGATAGGCACAATTGATATGAAAGTATCAATCTTCTTTAATTTATAATATAATCTTACAAAAAAATCATTCTACTGTTCATCAATTTCATGTTCTAAAAATAACTTTATCAGCATCTAGAGGTGTTCATATAATTTGATGACTCGACAAACTTGGACTACTTAATTAAAATTATAACGACCGGGTTGTGTTAAAAAAAATTTGAATCTGAGTTGGACATAATTTTTTTAAATCGAAAATTCTGTCAGTTTGGAGGTTGAATAGAGTAGGACAAGAACTACTGGGGTATCTAGTCTCATTCACTCCCCTAGCTTTCGTCTCTCAGTATCAGTGTCGGTCCAGCAGAGTGCTTTCGTAGTTGGTGATCTTTTTTATCGCTATGCATTTCATCGCTCCACCGGAAATTCCCTCTGCTCCTACCGTACTCCAGCTTGGTAGTTTCCACCGCCTGTTCAGGGTTGAGCTTTGGGATTTGACGGCGGACTTAAAAAGCCACCTACAGACGCTTTACGTCCAATCATTCCAGATAACGCTTGCCTCCTCTGTATTACCGCGGCTGCTGGCACAGAGTTAGTCGATGCTTATTCTCCAAATATTGTCAGTGCTTCTTCTCCGGGAAAAGAAGTTCATGACCCGTAGGCCTTCTACCTCCACGCAGCATTGCTCGATCAGGCTTTTGCCCATTGCAGAAAATTCTCCATTACTGCCTCCCGTAGGAGTCTGGGCCGTGTCTCAATCCTACTGTGGCTGATCATCCTCTCGAACCAACTTATTGGGTTGAGTGGTAAACTATGTTTAGATTATTCTGGTTATTAACCCAACCAACTTGAAATGTCTGGTTGGATTGGTTCTTTTTATTTATTATTTCTAGAATATAATTTGCATATCACTCAAGTCCTCGAGAGTTAATGTAATTTTGTACGAGATATATCAATAACATAATTAATATACCTAAAATGAATTATATTACTAGTATGCAATTAGTCACAATAAATAATTGAATTGTTTACTTCATATTAGGTATACCATCGATCAAAATTATATACCTAATTAGTAAATAAATTGAATTTTACCTTTTTCTCTCTCATAGACACTTGGCTGCATATCCGAGAAGGAATGAATGATTCATTCATACAATTTAAACATTGGATTTTAGTTTGATTTTATTACGAATAAATACAAAGCAAGTGAATGTTGACAAAAGAGTATTCAAGACGATGATATTGATCGTCTTTTAGACGAGGACATTGGTGGTGGTTATGAAGTTGACGTCAAGTTGGTCTTCGATTACGAACATGATCTTAATAAACTATCCATCATTTTGTATAGACAGATGTACTGAGGGTCCGTATGCGATAGGTTCAGGTCACTAGGGGTGTAGTCAATCCACGAGAGGGAAGTGTCATGTGAGTTCAGGGTGAGGATAGATTGGACGTTGGTTCCAATTACTCACAAGTTGGTGACATGTGTGGCACATGTAGAGTTGTCGCGCATATGTTGTAAGCAGCAATAGAGGCATGGGGGAGGACTATGAGTAGCTATTGGAAGCTCGAGAATGGAGGCCCTTAACGTTGGTGACGAGGTAAGTAGCCAACTTGAACTTTTATTAAGAAATACATATAGGAATCGCTTGGATCTTAGTACGAACCTTAAACTAAGTATGAATGAAAGAAAAACACCAAGAACCGTAAATTAAGACCCTTAACGAATCGATTTGCTAGGAATTGAAGTAATGTTACTTCGCTACCCATGAGATTTTAATGCTAAGCATATTATGGCGTGTCAAGATTACATCTGAAAATTTGTGGTCATTAAACAAGGTTAGGTAGCTAAAACCAAGCAACAATGTAAAATGACAGTAATGCTCCTAAGGTAACTTATCTTCGATTCATGATCTAAATGATCTCCAAATAACTTTACAGTGGGCCTTATTTCATGATAATTGATGGCTTTGTAAAGTTTGAGAAGTCGAATTAGGGAGAAATGACCAAAATGCCCTTAAGACTCTTTAAGATATTTGACGCCTAAACATCTTTCAAATGATCTACTGCTTTTGTAAGGAAATAGATATATTCAAAATTTCAAGTTGTTCGTGGCAAATTTGGAATCTAAACCAAGTTAGGGTCTAAGAAAAGCTCAAAGGAAAATATCTCAAGTAATTTTGATCGAAGATCCAAGATCCTTCTAGAATTTTCTAAATAACACATTTTGAAGTCATGACATCTTGAAGTCGTGCGGTTGTAATTACACTCTAATGGATGACAAAGCCCTAGTTGTGACCCTTCAACCCTAGAAGGGTGAAACATCACAAACGAGAGGTAGGGGTAGCTTTAGGAGCATCCTAGGTGTTGATAACATGCACATGGACAGGGAACCCGAGGAATTATTTCCAAGTGGACTATGTGGTTTGATACGTCTTCATCGTCCATAGGTTGATTTGTAGTGAGGGGATGTCTGTAGTCATGTGTCAGTAGAGTTACCGTCGAGACAATGTAGCAACTTGGGTATTGGGCATTATAACTTTTGAGAACGAAAGTTTTTAAGGATGGGAGAATTTGTAACGCTTGAGGCTCGACGAGAAATTTGGAACCTGATTTTCCCTTTAAAGTCGAACTTCTGGGATTTTATTGAGAATTTTAGAGACCGAATTTCTAGATAAGGTAGAAGATAAAAATGGTTATATAGATCCCACAAATTCAAGAAAAATATAGAAAACTAAATAGTGAAAATTGAGAAAATTGGTCAAAGTCGGGAGTTAGGGAGGGAAAATCAAAATTCGCTCCAAACAGCCGTTTGGAGCTGGAATTTCGCTGGAGTTTCTTCACAAGACTCGATCGGTAGGTTAAGGACAACCATTCTGTATTGTTGCATTTACCTGAAAAATTTTGCTCAGTAGGTTGAGGGCAACCATTCTAAGTCGTGACACCTGTACATGAAGTCTCTAGCATTTGATGAAAAATGTTCAAAATTGGATGAGTATTTAAAATATTAAGTAACTGACCCGACTGTTGGGGTTTGAAAATATACACATACAACATCTATCATCATCGATGGGACCTAATTCTTTGGGCTCTACTTTCTCTTTCGGGTAGAGTTGAATGCATAATACTCCTCTACACATGGATTACACACGTCTGCATGAATCCACTATGTCAGCTAGCTAACATACCCCCTAGGCCTCACTATGGACTACGTACATTCACACTACTGAAAACCGACAAGAAAAGAAAGAAACACGAATAATATTGAATGTATGAGGTCCCATTAAACATGTACAATATCCCAATTAAAAATCATTGTTCAATGAAACGATGGATATAATACTTCCGTGTTAGTCGATGTTGTAAATTCTATACGAGACGTACATACATATTCATGGTATTTCATTCATTCTTATCATACATGATACGTCATAGTGTCTCGAAGAGCATAAACATGGTCACATCAACATCGCAGTCATAATCAAAGATAAAAAAAGAAAGTACATACATATATCACATTGTTCATTCAGATTACATAACATAAATAGAGTCAGAGTACATGCATCAAAAAAATTCATCAAACCTAGCTCATTGGCGGTTTAGGCTCTCCTTGGTACTCCTAAACTCGCTTTGGTCGAACGTTCCTAGGTTCAGTTTTATATATTTTCAGGTCATAACTATGGGAAAAACGAGTTTACAATGGTTCAAAATAATAGAATAAGACAAAAAGATTACACGATCCTCCAACAAGTTTTGCTATTCATTTATTGTTTTATTTTTACGGTCGTGACATTATCTTTCACAAATTTATAATTTGCATTAACACGTCACATTAATAAATACATTAATAAATGAAAAACAAAGTCAAAATATTCAGGTATATATTTCACTCATGTAGTAAGGAAACCTAATTTGATACAAATTATATCACACAAAAACTCTTATTAAATTTTTCAAACTTAACGTGGATAAATGTGTACACCTTCTTCAAATTTAAACCAAAAAAAAAAAAACTATTTTTGGCCTAGAAATGAGAAAATATTTATTTACCTCCTTTATTATGCTAATATATTTTAATGACAAAAGATCTCGTCTTTTATTCTATAAAAAAAAAGACATGTAAGACAAGATTAGTGTAAAAAAAAACATCGACGGTTGAGGTTTTATTTTTATACTTCTATATATATATAGATATATTAGACAAATTAGGTGTGATCCAAGAGAATAAGATCGAAAAATACTCCATCCACAAATATTTACGGATTGAAATTGATTTTGAAACTTAAATAATACTAAAAATAGAATCAAAATTAAGTATAAAAAGTGAGGATAACTGGGAAAGGAATGAAGAGGCATAGATCAATTATAAAATAGAAGGAGAGTGATAAGCGTTTTAACGGGAGAGTAGTTGTGTCTGTGCAAATAGACACAAAAAGTTATCAATTCTTTTAGACAGACACAAGGGGTCAAAATGGTTTTGCTAAAACTATCAATCTTGTTGTGTATGATATTGTTTAGCCCTTCCCTTTCAGGGGCTACTTCTCCCACCAACATATTCATCCTTGCCGGTCAGAGCAACATGGCTGGTCGAGGTGGGGTAGAGAAAATTCAAAACGGGAAACTTGTGTGGGATGGAAAGGTCCCATTGGAGTGTCAATCTGACCCATCCATCCTACGGTTGAACCCTGAGCGCCAATGGGAGATAGCACATGAACCTCTCCATTTGGGGATTGACATTAGTCACACTCCAGGGATTGGTCCGGGGATACCGTTTGCTCACCAGTTCAAAGAAAAAGCTGGACAAAAGGCAGGCACCGTGGGTTTAGTTCCTTGTGCTAGAGGTGGCACTTTAATTGAACAATGGATAAAAAACCCTAGCAATCCTAGTGCAACTTTTTACCAAAATTTCATTGAACGAATTAAAACATCAGAAAAAGAAGGTGGAGTTGTGCGTGCTTTGTTTTGGTATCAAGGAGAAAGCGATGCGGCTATGAATGACACCGCTCAAAGATACAAAGACAACTTAAAGAAGTTCATCACCGACATCCGCAATGATATAAAACCTAGATTTTTACCGGTCATTATTATTAAGATATCCATGTATGACTTTTTTATGAAGCACGATACTCATAACTTGCCGGCAGTGAGAGCAGCTGAAGATGCAGTCCAAAAGGAGCTTCCAGACATCATTACTATTGACTCTTGGGAGTTGCCTATAAACTTGACCACATTTGAAGGCTTTTCGTGGGATCATGGCCATTTTAACACGGAAACAGAGATTGTTTTAGGTAAATGGTTGGCAGACACATATCTCGCCCACTATGGTCATTTACTTTGATCTTATTATGTGTCATTCTCTCATCTCTATTGATTGATCTATTATTCTATCTCAATAAAATCATTTAAATCGAACCTTAACATATTTAATACTAGGTAGAAGTGTTTTCTTTATTTAAATAATTAAATTTTGTTTCTTATTGACCCAAAAAAACAAAAGTTTAAAATCAAAGTGGTAATCTAGAGCTACCAACGAGACAATGTAACGAGAGGATGTTAGTAGTCTGCGTCGGTAGAGCTACCAACGAGACAATGTAGCAACTTGGGTAAGGAAAATAGACAAGAGAATATAAAGAAAGAGAGAACTAGAAATATAAGAAGAATCGAGAGAAATCTCTCCTCCATAGAATACACTGAAAACAAGGAAATGTAAATCTAATCTAATTCAAATAACTAAATGGGAATGTAAATCCGATCTAATTCAAATAACTAAATCTAATTAAATCTAAATCAAACCTAACAATTCCTCCCTTCAACTGAACACAAATAGTACTCTGTTTATATCTATGTTTTCAAGAAAGCATCCAATTTTAGTGGTTTAGTCATCACATCAGCTAACGGGTCCGATGTGCCACAATGCATTACTGGGTTTTTTGAAAGCTTGATAGTAGAGCTACTATCATAGTGAATAATAGTTGACTTGTCCTGACCACAATGCATTACTGGGTTTTTTGAAAGCTTGATAGTAGAGCTACTATCATAGTGAATAATAGTTGACTTGTCCTGATTCTGACAACTTTTCCAACACCCTTTTAACCATACTGCGTGGCATGCACATGAAGTTGCAGATAGACTTACTATTGGTTGTTTCTTTGATGACCATAATACTGCTCTACTTACTATTGGTTGTTTCTTTGATGACCATAATACTGCTCCAGAATTCAATAAAAACACATAGCCTGAAGTACTCTTTCTCTCATCCAAATTCCAACATAATCACTGTGTATGCAACAAAACCAGGTGTGAGATAATTAAGACTGCCTATAACTTGCTTATAATAAGTTTTGTCCACGTCCACGTTTATTCCATCTTCATCTCCAAAGCATACTTCTTCTGACTTGTAAAAATATCACTAGATTTTTGTAAGACTTCAAAGCTAAGAAAATACCTCATCTTACCAAGATCTGTCATGTCATGAAATTTTTAAACTCGGTAAACATTAATTTATCATTTCCAGTAAACCTGAGATCATCAACATAAAGACTTACAATTAATACTTTGGCTTCTTTTCCTCTCTCGAAGAAAAAAGTATGCTCATAGTCACATTTCTCAAAACCTTCCTTCGTAAAATAGGCTTCTATATGGCTATACCAAGCACGTATCCTTTAGAAGCCTATGTCAGAGTTGGTGCATTGTCCTTCGTAAAAATAGGCTTCTATAGGCTTCTATATGCACCAACTGTCGGAGTTGGTGCATTGTCCTTCGTAAAAATAGGCTTCTATAGGCTTCTATATGCACCAACTTGTAAACCTTCTGCTCATGTCCCTTTCGCACATATCCAAGGTTGCTCCACAAAGATCTCTTCGTTCAAATCACCATTTAGAAATGCAGATTTCACGTAGATGGACCAGCCTCTTTAAGCTGCAAGTTCTACCACCAAACGAATTGTCTCCATGCGCGCAACTGGTGCAAATACTTAAGTATAGTCTACCCCATGCTCTTGAGTATACCCCTTGGCTACAAGCCTAGTCTTGTATTGGTTGACTTCTCCATTTTCATTGAATTTCGTCTTATAAATCCATTTTACTCCAACCTTCTTTCCGCCCTCAGGTAACTCTATCAATTCCCATGTGTCATTTCTATTTATTTCTTTTATTTCCAGATCTATAGCTTGCCTCCATTTCTCACTCTTCAATGCGTCTTCAAAGTTTACAGGATCAGTAGTGATAGACATGGTCAAGTGAGCTTCATTATCTTCTTCAGAAAGATTTTCTCCTGTTGCATAGTCTCTCATCCAGACTCGTGGTCTCCTATTCTTTCTCATATTCGAGCTAGGAGAGCTTGCTTCAGCCAAAGAGTCAGAGAAAATATTTTCCTTTGCAACTTCTATATTAGATTCGCTCGCTTCTTCATTTTCATCACAAACATCTGCTGCCTCCTCTTGATCACCCCATTCCAGATCGCACATAATGGATTTTTCATAGGTCTTATCCCAGTCACAACTCTTATCTTCCTCGGATACAACATCCCTACTTATTATGATCCTTTGTGAAGTTGGATCATAGAGTCGGTAAGCCTTTGACTTTTCACTAACTCCCAGCAAAACACAACTCAAACTCTTATCATCCAACTTAGTTCTTCTACTGTCAGGCACATGAACATGAGAGATACATCCAAAAACTCTAAAATGCTCAACTGAAGGTTTGACTCCACTCGAAGCTTATTCT
>NC_036644.1:4384058-4388202 GCF_002806865.2 Cucurbita pepo subsp. pepo
GGGAGGTAAAAGGTTGGGCATAGGAATATAAAAATAATATGAAGACATTTGCATTCTAGGGTTTTAGGATGAGGAAACTGAGAAATAGGAATGTTTCTATTGGGTAATAAAAGTCTCGCAAGTAATCCTCGATTTCCGGGGAGATTACATTTAATTATTTATTCTATTTTTATTTGATTCTATTTTTATTCCAGAAACCCGAATCTTTTCCATTTTCATTAAGGTAATAACTTCCTGGTTTAAAATTGCACCTTTTCGAGCGAGAATAAATGCATATCATGGTATGTAATTTATAGAAAAAAAAAAAAAAACTTAACCAAACAAGGCAAAAATGGAAAATCTGAATCGTTACAATATTCATAACTGTCAGTTGTCTTTGTATACTATTTACATCACAAAAATTGGTGAATTCTTGTGATGTAAACTCTCCTCCTCGATCCGTTTGTAAGGCTTTAATAAATGAGTTTGTTTTCTTCTCGACATGAATTTTAAAGTTTTTAAATGCAGCAAAGGCTTCTGATTTTTTCTATTAAGAAATAAACCCATGTTTTTCTGCTGAAGTCATCTGAAAGTAATCAAGTACCTTTTCTTGCTGTTTGAGATGAGTTTGATCGGTCCACAAATATCAGCATGCACCAATTGGAGAATTTTTAAAGCTCACTGTGTGCTCCATTTTTGGAAACGAGTGCCTTTGTTGCTTACCCACCAGACAATTTTTACACAGTCTCAATGTTGAGTTGAGCTGTGGTAAACCATCCACCATCTTCTTTTGCTAAAGAGTCTTTAATCCTTTAATGTCCAAATGTNCATGAATTTTAAAGTTTTTAAATGCAGCGAAGGCTTCTGATTTTTCTATTAAGAAATAAACCCATGTTTTTATGTTGAAGTCATCTGAAAGTAATCAAGTACCTTTTCTTGCTGTTTGAGATGAGTTTGATCGGTCCACAAATATCAGCATGCACCAATTGGAGAATTTTTAAAGCTCACTATGTGCTCCATTTTTGGAAACGAGTGCCTTTGTTGCTTACCCACCAGACAATTTTTACACAGTCTCAATGTTGAGTTGAGCTGTGGTAAACCATCCACCATCTTCTTTTGCTGAAGAGTCTTTAATTCTTTAATGCCCAAATGTCCATATCTACAGTGCCGAAGTTGCTCAATATCTTCTGTGATTGTATTGAAACAAGTGGATGCTACAGGTTGAGATATAGCATGTAGTACGAACATTCGATTCGAAGACATTTGTCTCCATGATTAAGCCTCTCTTAGGATGAAACACCTTGCACGTTTTCTTTTGAAACAAAATGATAAGCCCCTTTGCTTGCAATTTCCCAATACTCAACAAATTGTTCTTCAGCTCTGGCACATAGAACACTCCTGTGATTATCTGTATGATTCCATTCACTTGTAGCCGTTCATTACCCTTTCCTGTTACAACCATGCTCGAGTTGTTACCCAGCTTTATTGAATCTCTGAAACTTCGATCAAAACCTAAAAAATATTCCTTCTTCCCACACATATGATTGCTACATCCCAAGTCAAGAAACCACATATTCTTATTCATATTCACGTAAGCCGTCAGCAACATCTCTTCTTGAGTCTCTGCATAGTTTGCCTCCTTCTCCTTGCTTTGACATTCCCATTGAAAATGTCCTAGCTTGTGACAATTATAGCACTCCACTATGGCCCTATTGAAGGTTTGTCTGTCTCGTCCCCTTCCTCTGCCTCTAAATCTTCCACGACCTTGACCCCTTCCTCTAGATTGTTTACCATGAGTGATCTTCAAAGTGTGTCCTTCTTCAACATGAGAACTCATGCATTGTTCATGCACAAGCAGGTTGCTATGCAACTCATCCATGGTTAAGATAGTTGTATCCTTGGGCTCCTCAATGGAACACACAATATAATTAAACTTGGGAGTCATAGATCTCAGGTTTTTTCAACTACTTCAACATCTTCTTTGTTCTCACCATTTAGATTTATCTTGTTGGCTATGCTAAGGGTTCGAGCAAAATACTCATTCACAGATTCTCCTACCTTCATGTGAAGCATTTCAAACTCCTTCTGAAGAACTTGCAAATGTGCACACTTTACCCGAACCTTGATATTTCTGCTTCATAGAATCCCATATTTTCTTTGGTATAGCCTTTTTGAGGATTGTCTCCAAGATCGAACGATCTAATGCTTGAAATAAATAATTTTTTGCTTTCAAATCTTTCAACTTCTGATCTTCAATGTGCTTCTTCTAGGCATCTGTGAAAACTGCATTTGTGAAAATGATGTCTTCTGTTGTTGCAGGAATCCCATTCTCCACCAAATCCCAGTACCATTTTGAACGCAAAAAGTTTTCCATGAGCATCGCCCAATGATCATACTACCCATTAAATTTCGGAATTGCTGGCTGAACAAATGAACTCTCCATCAACATACTTTTATAATGACAAGTAAAAGACTGTTGCTTCTAGTTTTAACTTGGCTAAGTTTAGGGCATGACTATCTCTCATTCTATTCTATTGAAGAATGAAATTGGCTATTATCGAGATAATACATCGAAAACAAAATCTAAATCAAATAACTAAATCAAATCTAATTCAAATAACTAATTCAAATAACTAAATCAAATCTAAATCAAATCTAATTCAAATAACTAAATCAGATCTATACCAAACCTGTTTAATTGGGCATTATAACTTTTGAGGATGAAAGGGGAGAGTTTGTAACTAAGAAGGCAATCCTAATCCTCCACCCAAAGATCCAAGCTTTTGTTGAGGCAAGAACCCTTGAATCAAAGTAATTAACACATTTTTATACGAAATTATACGAATTTGGATCAACCAAGAGATAAGGCTAGAATTAGATTACCTACGATCGAAGATCTAGAAGCAAGATTTGGAAACCTTGTTCTAAATTGAGTCACTTCACAATCGAACTTGATCAAGGCTTGATTGAATGGCTCGGGTGCAATTCTACCACAAGAATGACTTGAAACTTAGAAATGACAAATATGATGCTCGGATTTCTAAGAAAAACGTCTCAATGTGAGATCTGAATTACATTCATCCACAAATCTGAATTTTACATAACTGTGGGTATTTATAGTCTCCCGACAAAAGACGTTTGTGGATGGGATTTATTCTCGATCCCCTTTAATCTCCACAAAATCAAATTGACCATTTTACTTTTACATAATTTATGAAATTAAAAATGGTTCTTTCTAACCAATGTTGATGTGCTTGAGTCGCTAATGCGATAGGTTTAAAATCAATTGAGCTCTTCGTGCGTAGGTTCGAATTTTGTTGACATCATTTTTGAAAATACATAAACTACTTCCTTATAGAATTTCCAAAAAGAGAGGACATGAAGATTTTAAGAACGATCTAACTCTCCTTTTTACAGAATTCGGTAAATTTAAAAGTTATCTTCAAGCGTAGATTATGAGAAAGATTTTAAGAACGATCTNTGCGATCGGTTTAAAATCAATTGAGCTCTTCGTGCGTAGGTTCGAATTTTGTTGACATCATTTTTGAAAATCCATAAACTACTCCGTTAAAGAATTTCCAAAAAGAGAGGACATCAAGATTTTAAGAACGATCTAACTCTCCTTTTTACAGAATTCGGTAAATTTAAAAGTTATCTTCAAGCGTAGATTATGAGAAAGATTTTAAGAACGATCTAACTCTTCTTTTTACAGAATTCGGTAAATTTAAAAGTTATTTTCAAGCGTAGATTATGAGAAAGAAAAAAATATCAAATACAACGCTTCTAGATTTAGATGAATTAAGAAAAAGATGTGAATGGAAGTTTATTTGATCTTCAAATAAACATGTAAATGATCTAAAAAAAATGATAAAGATCGTTTATAATCACAATCGTAACCTTTTTACAGAAATTGGGAAATTTAAAAGTTATCTTCAAACGTAGATTATGAGAAAAAAAAATATCAAACACAACGCTTCTAGATTTAGATGGGTTAAGAAAAAAATGTGAATCGAAGTTTATTTGATCTTCAAATAAACATGCAAATGATCTAAAAAAAATGATAAAGATCGTTTATAATCACAATCGTAAGAACAAATAGGATAATTTTTTTTTTCAAGATCTCAACGTGATCTTTAGGAAGAAAATGAGAACAAAGTGAAAAGTT
>NC_036644.1:4390295-4391021 GCF_002806865.2 Cucurbita pepo subsp. pepo
ACGGCAAGAAAATAAATGGACAGATTTAAAGAAAAGATAAACAATAGGAGAAATGAAAGATAAAATCAATTCTAGAAGAGTCGGCCACAAAGATGTAAACATAANTTTAAAGAAAAGATAAACAATAGGAGAAATGAAAGATAAAATCAATTCTAGAAGAGTCGGCCACAAAGATGTAAACATAAGCTCTGATACCAAACTCATAAGGCAACCCTAATCCTCAGCCCAACTATACAAGCTTTTGTTGAACATTAAATCAAAGTAATAAACACCTCTTATATGAAATTTGGATCAACAAGAGATAAGGCTAGAATTAGATCACCTAAGATTTAGAAGCAAGATTTGGAAACCTTGTTCTAAATTGAGTCACTCCACAATCGAACTTGATCGGCTCGGGTGCAATTCTACCACAAGAATTGCTTGAAACTTAGAAATGGCGAATATGATGCTCGAATTTTTAAGGAAAACGTCTCAATTTGAGATCTGAATTACATTCATCCACGAATCTGAATTTTACATAACATATTGTGGGTATTTATAGTCTCCCGACAAAAGACGTTTGTGGACGGGATTTATTCTCGATCCTCTTTAATCTCCACAAAAGAATGAGTGAAATTGACCATTTGACTTTTACATAATTTATGAAATTAAAAATAGTTCTTTTTAACAAATGTTGATGTGCTTGAGTCGCTAATGCGGCAGGTTTGAAATTAATTGAGCTATTCG
>NC_036644.1:4394054-4400427 GCF_002806865.2 Cucurbita pepo subsp. pepo
AACAAAACTTAAATCTTCTAATATCGTCTTAAAAAGCAAAAACGAGGTTAAAACGATTCAAAATAATAGAATGAGACAAAAAAATCAAATTGTAAAGCTTATTTTTCATAAAAGTAATATGCATGTCACCTTAGAAAATGAACACCAAATAGATCTATTGTTATATACTCCTTATTTTCCCTCTAACAAGTTTTGCTATCTATTTTATTGTTTTATTTTTGCCCGTAATTGTAACGACCTAGGCCCACCGCTAGTAAATATTATCTTTTTTGGGCTTTTCTTTCGGGGTTCCCCTCAAGGCTTTAAAACACTTATGTTAGAGGAAGGTTTCCACACCTTGTCCTCCCCCCCAATCAATGTGGGACATCACAATTCACATCACAATTCACCCCCTTTGGGTCCCAACGTCCTTATTGGCACACTGCCTCGTGTCTATCCCTCTTCGGGGAATTGCGAGAAGGCTGGCACAACGTCCGTTGTTTGGCTTTGATACCATTTGTAACGACCCAGGCGCACTGCTAGCAGATATTGTCCTCTTTGAGCTTTCCTTTTCGGACTTCTCCTAGAGGCTTTAAAACGTGTCTGCTAGAGGAAGGTTTCCACATCTTTGTAAATGATGTTTTGTCCTCCTCTCCCATCAATGTGGAACATCACATTAATATTCCTTTGTTTTAGGTCGTGACATTATCTTTCACAAATTTATAATTTGCATTAACACGACACATTAATAAATGAAAAACAGAGTCAAAATATTCACATATATATTTCTCTCATGGAGTAAGGAAACCTAATTTGATACAAATTATATCACCCAAAAACTCTTATTAAATTTTTTATAATTAACATAGATATTTACACATTCTTCAAATTAAAATAAATAAATAAATAAACAATTTAAATTTCTCCAATCAAAATCTTAAGATTTAAAACAAAAGGGTAAATCTATTTTTGGCCGAGAAATGAGAAAATATTTATTTACGTGTGAATTAAGCTAATATATTAAGCTAATAGATGAGTTTGTTTTCTTCTCGACATGAATTTTAAAGTTTTTAAATGCAGCAAAGGCTTCTGATTTTTCTATTAAAAAATAAACCCATGTTTTTTTCTACTGAATTCATCTGAAAGTAATCAAGTACCTTTTCTTGCTGTTTGAGATGGGTTTGATCGGTCCACAAATATCAGCATGCACCAATTGGAGAATTTTTAAAGCTCACTATGTGCTCCTTTTTGGAGACGAGTGCCTTTGTTGCTTACTCACCAGACAATTTTTACACAGTCTCAATGTTGACTTGAGCTGTGGTAAACCATCCACCATCATCTTTTGCTAAAGAGTCTTTAATCCTTTAATGTCCAAATGTCCATATCTACAGTGCCAAAGTTGCTCAATATCTTCTGTGATTGTATTGAAACAAGTTGATGCTACAGGCTAAGATATAGCATGTAGTACAAACATTCGATTCGAAGACATCTTTGTCTCCATGATTAAGCCTCTCTCAGGATGAAACACCTTGCACGTTCCCTTTTGAAACAAAATGATAAGCACCTTTGCTTGCAATTTTCCAATACTCAACAAATTGTTCTTCAGCTCTGGCACATAGAACACTCCCGTGATTATCTGTATGATTTCATTCACTTGTAGCCGTACATTACCCTTTCCTGTTACAACCATGCTCGAGTTGTTACCCAGCTTCATTGAATCTCTGAAACTTCCATCAAAACCTAAAAAATATTCCTTCTTCCCACACATATGATTGCTACATCCCAAGTCAAGGAACCACATATCTTCTCTATTGGCCTTATTCATATTCACGTAAGCCGTCAGCAACATCTCTTCTTGAGTCTCTGCATAGTTTGCCTTCTTCTCCTTGCTTTGACATTCCCATTGAAAATGTCCTAGCTTGTGACAATTATAGCACTCCACTGTGGCCCTATTGAAGGTTTGTCTGTCTCGTCCCCTTCCTCTACCTCTAAAACTTCCACGACCTTGACCCCTTCCTCTAGATTGTTCACCATGAGTGATCTTCAAAGTGTGTTCTTCTTCAACATGAGAACTCTGCATTGTTCATGCACAAGCAGGTTGCTTTGCAACTCATCCATGGTTAAGATGGTTGTATCCTTGGACTCCTCAATGGAACACACAATATAATTAAACTTGGGAGTCATAGATCTCAGGTTTTTTCAACTACTTCAACATCTTCTTTGTTCTCACCATTTAAATTCATCTTCTTGGCTATGCTAAGGGTCCGAGCAAAATACTCATTCACAGATTCTCCTGCCTTCATGTGAAGCATTTCAAACTCCTTCTGAAGAACTTGCAAATGTGCACACTTTACCTGTACCTTGATACTTCTGCTTCATAGAATCCCATATTTTCTTTGGTGTATCCTTGTTGAGGACTGTCTCCAAGATCGAATGATCTAATGCTTGAAATAAATAATTTTTTGCTTTCAAATCTTTCAACTTCTGATCTTCAATGTGCTTCTTCTAGGCATCGGTGAAAACTGCATTTGTGAAAATGATGTCTTCCGTTGTTGCAGGAATCCCATTCTCCACCAAATCCTAGTACCATTCTGAACGCAAAAAGTTTTCCATGAGCATCGCCCAATGATCATACTACCCATCAAATTTCGGAATTGCAGGCTGAACAAATGAACTCTCCATCTACATACTTTTATAATGACACGTAAAGGACTATTGTTTCTAGTTTTAACTTGGCTAAGTTTAGGGCATGACTATCTCTCCTTCTATTCTATTGAAGAATTAAATTGGCTATTATCTATTGTTATGCCATAGATCGAAAACAAAATCTAAATCAAATAACTAAATCAAATCTAATTCAAATAACTAAATCAAATCTAATTCAAATAACTAAATCAAATCTAATTCAGATAACTAAATCAAATCTAATTGAAATAACTAAATCAAATCTAATTCAAATAACTAAATCAGATCAACCAAGAGATAAGGCTAGAATTAGATTACCTCTTACGATCGAGGATCTAGAAGCAAGATTTGGAAACCTTGTTCTAAATTGAGTCACTCCACAATCGAACTTGATAAAGGCTTGATTGAATGGCTCGTGTGCAATTCTACCACAAGAATTGCTTGAAACTCAGAAATGACGAATATGATGCTCGGATTTCTAAGAAAACGTCTCAATTTGAGATCTGAATTACATTCATCCACGAATCTGAATTTTACATAACATATTGTGGGTATTTATAGTCTCCCGACAAAAGACGTCTGTGGACGGGATTTATTCTCGATCCTCTTTAATCTCCACAAAAGAATAAGTCAAATTGACCATTTGACTTTTACATAATTTATAAAATTAAAAATAGTTTTTTCTAACCAATGTTGATGTGCTTGAGTCGCTAATGCGATAAGTTTGAAATCAATTGAGTTCTTTGTGCGTATGTTCGAATTTTGTTGTTGACATATTTTTTGAAAATCCATAAACTGATTTTAAGAACGATCTAACTCTCCTTTTTACAGAATTCGGTAACTTCAAGCGTAGATTATGAGAAAAAAAAAATCAAACACAACGCTTCTAGATTTAGATGGACTAAGAAAAGATTTAGATGGACTAAGAAAAAGAAAGTTATCTTCAAGCGTAGATTATGAGAAAAAAAAAATCAAACACAACCCTTCTAGATTTAGATGGACAAAGAAAAGATTTAGATGGACTAAGAAAAAGATGTGAATCGAAGTTTATTTGATCTTCAAATTGATCTAAAAAAAATGATAAAAAAGTTTATAATCACAATCGTAACCTTTTTACAGAATTCGGGAAATTTGAAAGTTATCTTCAAGCGTAGATTATGAGAAAAAAAAAATCAAACACAACGCTTCTAGATTTAGATGGACTAAGAAAAGATTTAGATGGACTAAGAAAAAGATGTGAATCGAAGTTTATTTGATCTTCAAATTGATCTAAAAAAAATGATAAAAAAGTTTATAATCACAATCGTAACCTTTTTACAGAATTCGGGAAATTTAAAAGTTATCTTCAAGCGTAGATTATGAGAAAAAAAAAATCAAACACAACGCTTCTAGATTTAGATGGGTTAAGAAAAAGATGCGAATCGAAGTTTATTTGATCTTCAAATAAATATGCAAATGATCTAAAAAAAATGATAAATATCGTTTTGTAACGACCCTAATATTTTACCTATTTAATCTAAGGTCATTACTATACTTTGAAATCGGAATATACATTTAATGGGCCCTATTCATAAATGCGACTCGCACTCTTTATTACCTAAGAGGGAAAGTGATTACAAGGGAAGAAGAGAAAACATTATTGAAATAAAGGAAAAGTAACAAAACCCGAAATGAATATTTTATTCTACCCTATGGTTTATTATGCAAATACATTTCATCCTATACTAACGTATTCTAATGATGCAATCCCTAGACTACCAAATGGAAAAAAAAAAAAAAAAAACAACCAACTACCCTATGCATGTGCTACGGTCCCGGGGTGTACGATGCCATGCCCTTATCTGCAAAATTAAAGTAGCACGAGGCTTGAGTATTTCTGGAATACTCAGTAAGTGACCCCCTATCAGGGTTATGCGACAAACACATGCAATGAAATGATGGGACCTATCATTTCGTTTCGTTTCGTTTCGTTTTCCCTACGGTGTAATCCTAACAGGTAATCGTGGACGTGTACCATATACTCTACACGCAGCCCATACGTGCGAGTATGAGCTCACCAGCTAGTTCGCACACCGCTGGGCCACTGTCCCTAGCCGGTGGGCATGCTCTGGGAGCCCTTATATCGGGACCCGTTAAAATTAGGAGCGTCACGGCAGCGCTATGCAGGGCATAACGATCGTTGTCCTGCCATTGGATGTACGCGTCCGTACCCTCGTGATGGGATAGGGGTATCCCCCCAAATGCATGAACACACAATATGCATGAGGTCACACTAGTCCTACAGTTATCATTAATAAACATAACCCCGTGTCACGTTTTCATGATTACATGTCATTCTCATCCTCATTTCGTTACATATCATACATATTCCTAGCGGGGTTATGTTCCATGCAATTTACCGTATTTCATGTCATACAATTCATACAGTTACATTCAAACACTCATATAAACAAGCCGTAATCGTACAAGGCCACACTTCGTCACATGCATAACATATCACATCAACTAAGCAGCATACATAACATACATTCACGTTCACATGATTTCGTACTTAAGCACATTAAGCTAACATACAATTTAATGACACGTGCATATCCAAGGGCACGTGCCAACATACAACAATTAACGCATAACCTACGACGGGTGAGCCACTTACTTGGTAGGCTTAGCCGAAGTACTCCCTAGAATATAACGTAAGCTCCTAGCTCCTCGTGGACGTTCTACGCTTCCATTGGTGGTTGGTTCCTATTGATTCATGAGTCACTTTCGTTAGTATTTCACAAATAATAATAAATTCCCAACTAGAATTTGTGAAATACGACCTTAAAATGTTTCCTTTTACCTTAAACAGGGCCGAAACCAGGTCCGGGAGGGTCGGAACGGTGTCAAACGGGTTGGAAACAGGTTTCCCGAGCCGAATAAGCCGCTGGAGCCGAGGAGCCACCGTCGAGCCGATTAAGCCGCCTGAGCTGAGAGGAGCCACGCTGCAGACGTGCCACGTGGCACAATCAAAGAGCGATGCGTGTGCAGGCGTCTCGGGTCGAGGCGCGGGTTAACAGGTCGCTCGCGGGTCTCGGGCCGAATGCGGGTGACGGGCCGCGCGGTGATGGGGCGGCTCGCGGGTGAAGGCCGGGTGTTTGGGCCGCGGGTAACGTGGGTTCTGGGCCGACAGAAGGGGCGGGGTTCGGTACGGGTTGCCGGATCCGGATCTCGGGTCGGACTTCGTCCTCTTCGCCCGACTACCTGTGCGATTTTCCGGCGATATCTCTCTCCTCGATTACGTCGTCCCGACGTCCTTTTTCCCTCTTTTTTCCTCCATTCCCAAGATTATCCTTCACCCTAACCCCATTTTTGGTACAGATTTCGTTGTAAGGGCCTCACACTCCTAGATCTGGAGAAGCTCAGAAGTCCGCTGTTCCGTCTTCCTTGCCGACGGTGTTCAGCGTACGGGATTCGTCTGAAACCTACTCCTGATGTGTGTAAAGGGTTATGGGATTACTTTTGTGGTGTAAAATGGGGGGTTTTTGACGTCGATTCGTACGATTCGGCTTCGCCGGAGTTCCGTCGATTTTCTGTTCTCTCTTTTTCCTCACCGTTTTCGTTTCTTTGTAGGTTCTTTCAGGGTGGCTGAAGGTCGGGGACGCGATTTGTGGCATCCCAGCCCTCGGCCGCCCTTTGTGGGTCGTGTGCGAGCGAAAACTCCAGCGTT
>NC_036644.1:4401228-4438364 GCF_002806865.2 Cucurbita pepo subsp. pepo
CAACTAATAGGTCCTATGTGCCACAATGCACCAACTCCGACCGTGCATTACTGGGTTTTTTGAAAGCTTGATAGCAGAGCTACTATCGCAGCAAATAATAGTTGACTTGTCTTGATTTTGACAGCATTTCCAACACCCTTTTAACCATACTTCGTGGCATGCACATGAAGCTGCAGCTATGAATTTTGCCTATGTGGAAGAACTTACTATTAATTGTTTCTTTGATGACCATAATACTGCTCCAGAACTCAATAAAAACACATAGCCTGAAGTGCTCTTTCTCTCATCCAAATTCCAACATAATCACTGTGTATGCAACAAAATCATCATCTCCTCCTTTTCGATAGAAAATTCCGAGCCCAAATGTTTCCTTCAAATAATGTAGTACCCATTTTGTTGTGGGTAAATGAAGCTCAGTGGGATTCTCCATATATCTACTAATTAGACTCGCTACAAACATTATGCCAGGTTGAGTTGTGAGATAAGTTTTGTCCACGTTTATTCCATCTTCATCTTTCATAAGTTTGCATCGAGGGACAATAGGATTATGAACAGAATTACTTTTGTCCATTCCAAACTATTTCAGCACCTCCAAAGCATACTTCTTCTGACTTATAATGTAACGAACCGGGAAAGAAAGAAAGAAAAAGAAAATATTATATATATATATATATAATAAATGAAAACGAGAAAAAAAAAAAAAAACCCAGTCGCCGGAAAACCCGCGAGTTTTCCGGCGACCGCCGTGTTTCGCGGAACCCACGCGAAACGACGGCCACAGCACGCCCACCCTCAGCCCAGCATCTTCAGAACGCCTGCAAAGGGAGAAAAGAGAAAAAAATTTCGAGAGAGAGAGAGAGATTTCGGACAAACGTCGGCGAGTGTTCAGTTTCTCCGACGAGCCCTCAAACCACCCTTAAACCGACACCAAACAACCTGTTACTACCGTAAGAGAGATCCCTAACGAAAGCACAATAACTCAGGGGCATTTGGTGTTATTTCGTAAGCGTCGTCGTCGGTAACCGAGGTCGGAAAGTTAGGTTTCTTAATCGATTCTTAGATCTATGGCTTTTAGGAGCTTTTAGGCCGCAAAACTCCCAAAAAGGAAAGAAGGACGACGAACAAAGAGGAAAAGAGAAGGAAGAGGACCGAAATCGGCAACGAAAACGCCGCGGGAAGGAGAGAGAAAACTCGCCGGAAAATCGGCCAAAGTCGGGTAAGGAAGACGAGATCCACGGATCCGGGTCAACCCGAACCCAGAACCCGGGAGAGCCAGCCCGTTTCCCCCCTTGGCCTCTGCCTTCGGCCCAGCCCAACTACAGCGGCCCAAACCTCAAACCGGCCCAGAAGCTACGGTTCAGTTGAACCAACCCAGACTAGACCCACGGTCCAATTGAGCCGGCCTGCAAACCAAACACTTGCGGCCCAGCCCAGTAAGCCGAGGCCCAACGTTTAGCCTTGGCCCAGTAGCCTTCCACAGCCCGCGACCCGAACCACGACCCGAACCGGACTGCGACCCGCGCTTCGACCCGACACTACCGCCCGACGTGGCTTTCTCTGCTGCTGCCACGTGTCACACAGCGGCGCGGCAGTCCTCGGCTCGGCTCGGCGCAAACGGCTCGGGCTCCCTCCGGTGACGCTCCGGCGGCTCCTCCGGCGGCTCCAGCGGCTGTTCGGCTCGGCTCACCTGTTTTCAGCCCGGTTTCCACTGTTTCGACCCTCCCGGATCTGTTTTCGGCCCCGATTAAGGTATCCGAGGCCGTTTTAGAGCCGTATTTCACATTTATTAAATTAGGTAAATTAATTGTGAAATACTAACGGAAAGTGGTGAACGGTGTGATAGGAAACAAACCCCAGCGAAGTAGGAAGCAGCTCTCACGGAACGGGAGCTTACGTTTAGCTATTTAGGGAGTACTTCGGCCGAGGCCAACCAAGTAAGTGGCCTTACTATAGGATAGGCTATATAAATTGTATGATGCTTGATGATATGTGCCAGTTTATACATATTTTGTTGAGTGACGCTTAATATGTTTGACGCACGTTGTGGCATTATGATGAGCATGATGATTGCATGATTTTTACCTTAATATGATGATGTTTTCCATATTGAGCATGCTAGATGATGATGAGTGCCATATTGCATCATGTCGTTAGATCGACATAGGACACAACCCTAAGAGCATGAAAATGATATTAATATAAATATCCACGAGTATGCGTTACCTAGAGTAACAAAGAGATGAGACTAGAGGGTTGTGTCAGAAGAGACATTACGATGGATTTAGAGGGACCTCATGCATTTTGTATGTTCATAAGCATAGGGCTACTTCCCCTAGAGATGATGAGTGCGGACGCGCACCGTATGATGAGCGCGTATGCGCACAGGTGCGAAAGCACACAGATGAGGGTGTTCATGAGGCGCATGACACTATGGGGTTCCGCTGACCTCCGGACGTCGCTACAGATTAGCTTGACCAGAGGGTCCAGGGGGTGTGCGAGCGCCCTGGGGACTCACACTCGCACGTGTGAGTCGTGTGTAGGGAAGTACTACACATCCAATTTGTCCGAGACTGGAGGCCACCCCTAAGATGATTAGAGATAGGTCCCTAAATCATGATTGCATGTGTTTGCATTTGCATGGCCCCTATAGTGGGGCCACTTACTGAGTATTCTTTGAAATACTCAGGCCGTGTGCCACATCATTTTTCAGGTAAAGGCAAGGCGCACTTGTACGGAGGACAGCGGCATCGCGAGCAGAGACTGTGGCACGTGCATAGGGTAGATTCATATTTAAATTTCTAGTCTTAAGTTAGAATAGGTTGTTTTGCATTTCATTGTTTTAAATTATTTTGTATTTGTTTTTGTTTTCTCTAAATTTCAGTATTTCATATTTAAACACGTAAGACCATGGCTGTGTTTTCCAGAGACGAAGTTGTTTTAAACGTTTTTTTGAAGTTTACGTTATCAACTATGTTCATGTAAGAGTTATATTTCCGCATTATAGATGAGCATGAGACTTTAGTAGCGACTCTAAGTATGTGGAAATTTAGGGTCGTTACATAGCCTGAAGTACTCTTTCTCTCATCCAAATTCCAACGTAATCACTGTGTATGCAACAAAATCATCATCTCCTCCTTTCTGATAGAAAATTTCGAGCCCAGATGTTTCCTTCAAATAATGTAGTACCCTTTCTGTTGCCGGTAAATGAAGTTCAGTGGGATTCTCCATATATCTACTAATTAGACTCGCTACAAACATTATGTCGGGTCGAGTTGTGAGATAATTAAGACTGCCTATAACTTGCTTATAATAAGTTTTGTCCACGTTTATTCCATCTTCATCTTTCATAAGTTTGCATCCAGGGACAATAGGATTATGAATAGAATTACTTTTGTCCCTTCCAAACTATTTGAGACCTCCAAAGCATACTTCTTCTGACTTGTAAAAATATCACTAGAGTTTTGTAAGACTTCAAAGCTAAGAAAATACCTTATCTTACCAAGATCTANGCATACTTCTTCTTACTTGTAAAAATATCACTAGATTTTTGTAAGACTTCAAAGCTAAGAAAATACCTCATCTTACCAAGATCTGTCATGTCAAACTCATCTTTCATGAAATTTTTAAACTCGGTAAACATTAATTCATCATTTCCAGTAAACCTGAGATCATCAACATAGAGACTTACAATTAATACTTTGGCTTCTTTTCCTCTCTAGATGAAAAAAGTATGCTCATAGTCACATTTCTCAAAACCTTCATAAAATTGGCTTCTATACGGCTATACCAAGCACGTGGAGCTTGCTTAAGCCCATATAGTGCCTTCTTTAACTTGTAAACCTTCTGCTCATGTCCCTTTCGCACATATCTATAAGGTTGCTCCACAAAGATCTCTTCATTCAAATCACCATTTAGAAATGTAGATTTCACGTCCAGCTGATAGATGAACCAGCCTCTTTGAGCTGCAAGTTTTACCACCAAACGAATTGTCTCCATGCGCGCAACTGGTGCAAATACTTCAGTATAGTCTACCCCATGCTGTTGAGTATACCCCTTGGCTACAAGCCTAGCCTTGTATTTGTCGACTTCTCCATTTTCATTGAATTTCGTCTTATAAATCCATTTTACTCAAACCTTCTTTCCGCCCTCAGGTAACTCTATCAATTCTCATGTGTCATTTCTGTTTATTTCTTCTATTTCAAGATCTATAGCTTGCCTCCATTTCTCACTCTTCAATTCGTCTTCAAAGTTTACAGGATCAATAGTGATAGACATGGTCAAGTGAGCTTCATTATCTTATTCAGAAAGATTTTCTCTTGTTGCATAGTTTCTCATCCAAACGGGTGGTCTCCTATTCCTCCCCATATTCGAGCTAGGAGAGCTTGCTTCAGCCAAAGAGTTAGAGAAAATATTTTCCTCTGCAACTTCTATATTAGATTCGCTCCCTTCTTCATTTTCATCACAAACATCTACTACCTCCTCTTGATCACCCCATTCCAGATCGCACATAATGGATTCTTCATAGGTCTTATCCCAGTCACAACTCTTATCTTCCTCGGATACAACATCCCTACTTATTATGATCCTTTGTGAAGTTGGATCATAGAGTCGGTAAGCCTTTGACTTTTCACTAACTCCCAGCAAAACACAACTCAAACTCTTATCATCCAACTTAGTTCTTCTACTGTCAGGCACATGAACATGAGAGATACATCCAAAAACTCTAAAATGCTCAACTGAAGGTTTGACTCCACTCGAAGCTTCTTCTCGAGTTTTGTTTTTTTAACAGCCAATGTTTGACTTCGATTCAGTACATACAGAGTCCAGTTGACTGCTTCAAGCCAGAAACTTTTCGGAATTTTCTTTTCTAAAATCATACTACGAACTATATTCATAACAGTTCTATTTTTTCGTTCCGCAACTCCGTTCTACTGTGGCGTGTATGCAACTGTCAGTTGTCTTTGTATACTATTTACACCACAAAAATTGGTGAATTCTTGTGATGTAAACTCTCCTCCTCGATCAGTTTGTAAGGCTTTAATAAATGAGTTTGTTTTCTTCTCGACATGAATTTTAAAGTTTTTAAATGCAGCAAAGGCTTCTGATTTTTCTATTAAGAAATAAACCCATGTTTTTTTCTACTGAATTCATCTGAAAGTAATCAAGTACCTTTTCTTGCTGTTTGAGATGGGTTTGATCGGTCCACAAATATCAGCATGCACCAATTGGAGAATTTTTAAAGCTCACTATGTGCTCCTTTTTGGAAACGAGTGCCTTTGTTGCTTACTCACCAGACAATATTTACACAGTCTCAATGTTGACTTGAGCTGTGGTAAACCATCCACCATCATCTTTTGCTAAAGAGTCTTTAATCCTTTAATGTCCAAATGTCCATATCTACAGTGCCAAAGTTGCTCAATATCTTCTGTGATTGTATTGAAACAAGTTGATGCTACAGGCTAAGATATAGCATGTAGTACAAACATTCGATTCGAAGACATCTTTGTCTCCATGATTAAGCCTCTCTCAGGATGAAACACCTTGCACGTTCCCTTTTGAAACAAAATGATAAGCACCTTTGCTTGCAATTTTCCAATACTCAACAAATTGTTCTTCAGCTCTGGCACATAGAACACTCCCGTGATTATCTGTATGATTTCATTCACTTGTAGCCGTACATTACCCTTTCCTGTTACAACCATGCTCGAGTTGTTACCCAGCTTCATTGAATCTCTGAAACTTCCATCAAAACCTAAAAAATATTCCTTCTTCCCACACATATGATTGCTACATCCCAAGTCAAGGAACCACATATCTTCTCTATTGGCCTTATTCATATTCACGTAAGCCGTCAGCAACATCTCTTCTTGAGTCTCTGCATAGTTTGCCTTCTTCTCCTTGCTTTGACATTCCCATTGAAAATGTCCTAGCTTGTGACAATTATAGCACTCCACTGTGGCCCTATTGAAGGTTTGTCTGTCTCGTCCCCTTCCTCTACCTCTAAAACTTCCACGACCTTGACCCCTTCCTCTAGATTGTTCACCATGAGTGATCTTCAAAGTGTGTTCTTCTTCAACATGAGAACTCTGCATTGTTCATGCACAAGCAGGTTGCTTTGCAACTCATCCATGGTTAAGATGGTTGTATCCTTGGACTCCTCAATGGAACACACAATATAATTAAACTTGGGAGTCATAGATCTCAGGTTTTTTCAACTACTTCAACATCTTCTTTGTTCTCACCATTTAAATTCATCTTCTTGGCTATGCTAAGGGTCCGAGCAAAATACTCATTCACAGATTCTCCTGCCTTCATGTGAAGCATTTCAAACTCCTTCCGAAGAACTTGCAAATGTGCACACTTTACCTGTACCTTGATACTTCTGCTTCATAGAATCCCATATTTTCTTTAGTGTATCCTTGTTGAGGATTGTCTCCAAGATCAAATGATGTAATGCTTGAAATAAATAATTTTTTGCTTTCAAATCTTTCAACTTCTGATCTTCAATGTGCTTCTTCTAGGCATCGGTGAAAACTGCATTTGTGAAAATGATGTCTTCTGTTGTTGCAGGAATCTCATTCTCCACCAAATCCCAGTACCATTTTGAACGCAAAAAGTTTTCCATGAGCATCGCCCAATGATCATACTACCCATCAAATTTCGGAATTGCAGGCTGAACAAATGAACTCTCCATCGACATACTTTTATAATGACACGTAAAGGACTGTTGCTTCTAGTTTTAACTTCTAAGTTTAGGGCATGACTATCTCTCATTCTATTCTATTGAAGAATGAAATTGGCTATTATCTATTGTTATACAATACATCGAAAACAAAATCTAAATCAAATAACTAAATCAAATCTAATTCACACCTAACACAGAAGGTTTAATTGGGCATTAGAACTTTTGAGGATGAAAGGGGGAGAGTTTGTAACTGAGAAGGCAACCCTAATCCTCCGCCCAACGATCCAAGCTTTTCTTGAGGTAAGAACCCTTGAATCAAAGTAATTAACACCTTCTTATATGAAATTATACGAAATTTGGATCAACTAAGAGATAAGGCTAGAATTAGATTACCACTCACGATCGAAGATCTAGAAGCAAGATTTGGAAACCTTGTTCTAAATTGAGTCACTCCACAATCGAACTTGATCAAGATTGAATGGCTCGGGTGCAATTCTACCACAAGAATTGCTTGAAACTTAGAAATGGCGAATATGATGCTCGGATTTCTAAGAAAACGTCTCAATTTTTAGATCTGAATTACATTCATCCACGAATCTGAATTTTACATAACATATTGTGGGTATTTCTAGTCTTCCGACAAAAGACGTCTGTGGACGGGATTTATTCTCGATCCTCTTTAATCTCCACAAAAGAATAAGTCAAATTGACCATTTGACTTTTACATAATTTATGAAATTAAAAATAGTTTTTTCTAACAATGTTGATGTGCTTGAGTCGCTAATGCGATAGGTTTGAAATCAATTGAGTTCTTTGTGCATAGGTTCGAATTCTATTGTTGACATATTTATTTAATCATCTTCAAATAAACATGCTAATGATCTAAAAAAAATGATAAAGATGTTTATAATCACAATCGTAACCATAATCACAATCCTAACCTTTTTACAGATTTCGGGAAATTTAAAAGTTATCTAGTTATCTTGATTTAATGATCTAAAAAAATGATAAAGATGTTTATAATCACAATCGTAACCATAATCACAATCCTAACCTTTTTACAGATTTCGGGAAATTTAAAAGTTATCTTGATTTAGATGGGTTAAGAAAAAAGCACGCTTCTAGATTACAACATTCTAGATTTAGATGGGTTAAGAAAAAAGTTGAAGTGTAATTATGACAACATTCTAGATTTAGATGGGTTAAGAAAAAGGTTGAAGTGTAATTATGAGAAAAAAAATAAAGTTGAAGTGTAATTATGAGAAAAAAAGAGAAAAAAAATAAAGTTGAAGTGTAATTATGAGAAAAAAATTAGATTTGGTAGATTTTGTTAAGAAAAAAGCAGGCTTCTAAAATATCAAACACAACGCTTCTTGATTTAGATGGGTTAAGAAAAATGCACGCTTCTAGATTACAACGTTCTAGATTTAGATGGGTTAAGAAAAAATAAAAATAAAATATCCTCTGAGAAAAAAGATTTTGTTAAGAAAAAAGCACGCTTCTAAAATATCAAACACAACGCTTCTTGATTTAGATGGGTTAAGAAAAAACATGCTTCTAGATTACACGGCTTCTAGATTTTGATGGGTTAAGAAAAAATAAAAAAAAATATCCTATGAGAAAAAAAAAATATAAAAAACAAAGCTTTTAGATTTTGTTAAGAAAAAAGCAGGCTTCTCAAATATCAAACACAACGCTTCTTGATTTAGATGGGTTAAGAAAAAAGCACGCTTGTAGATTACAACGCTTCTGGATTTAGATGGGTTAAGAAAAAATATCAAACACAACGCTTCTAGAAAAAAGCGTAGATTATGAGAAAAAAAATATATCAAACACAACGCTTCTAGATTTAGATAGGTTAAGAGAAAGATGCGAATCCAAGTTTATTTGATCTTCAAATAAACATGCAAATGATCTAAAAAAAAATGGGTTAAGAAAAAGATGTGAATCGAAGTTTATTTGATCTTCAAATAAACATGCAAATGATCTAAAAAAAGTTATAAATATGGTTTTGTAACGACCCTAATATTTTACCTATTTAATCTAAGGTCATTACTATACTTTGAGATGCGGAATATACATTTAATGGGCCCTATTCATAAATGCGACTCGCACTCGCCTTTTATTACCTAAGAGAAAAAGTGATTACAAGGAAAGAAGAGAAAACATTATTGAAAGAAAGGAAACGTAACAAAACCCGAAATGAATATTTTATTCTACCCTATGGTTTATTATGCAAATACATTTCATCCTATACTAACGTATTCTAATGATGCAATCAGATTCAGCCTAGACTACCAAATGGAAAAAAAAAAAAAAAAAAAAAAACAACCAACTACCCTATGCATGTGCCACGGTCCCGGGGTGTACGATGTCGCCGTCGTTGTCACATGGGTACCTTGCCCTTATCTGCAAAAGTAAAGTAGCACGAGGCTTGAGTATTTCTAGAATACTCAGTAAGTGACCCCCTAACGGGGTTATGCGACAAACACATGCAATGAAATGATGGGACCTATCATTTCGTTTCGTTTCGTTTCGTTTTCCCTACGGTGTAATCCTAATAGGTAATCGTGGACGTGTACCATATACTCTACACGCAGCCCATACGTGCGAGTATGAGCTCACCAGCTAGTTCGCACACCGCTGGGCCACTGTCCCTAGCCGGTGGGCATGCTCTGGGAGCCCTTATACCGGGACCCGTTAAAACTAGGACCGTCACGGCAGCGCTATGCAGGGCATAACGATCGTTGTCCTGCCATTGGATGTACGCATCCGTACCCTCGTGATGGGATAAGGGTATCCCCCAAATGCATGAACACACAATATGCATGAGGTCCCACTAGTCCTACAGTCATCATTTAATGAACATAACCCCGTGTCACGTTTTCATGCTTACATGTCATTCTCATTCTCATTTCGTTACATATCATACATATTCCTAGCGGGGTTATGTTCCATGCAATTTACCGTATTTCATGTCATACAATTCATACAGTTACATTCAAATACTCATATAAACAAGCTGTAATCGTACGAGGCCACACTTCGTCACATGCATAACATATCACATCAACTAAGCAGCATACATAACATACATTCACGTTCGCATGATTTCGTACTTAAGCACATTAAGCTAGCATACAATTTAATGACACGTGCATATCCACGGGCACGTGCCAACATACAACAATTAATGCGTAACCTACGACAGGTGAGCCACTTACTTGGTAGGCCTTAGCCGAAGTACTCCCTAGAATATAACGTAAGCTCCTAGCTCCTCGTGGACGTTCTACGCTTCCGTTGGTGGTTGGTTCCTATTGGTTCATGAGTCACTTTCGTTAGTATTTCACAAATAATAATAAATTCCCAACTAGAATTTGTGAAATACGACCTTAAAATGTTCCCTTTTACCTTAAACAGGGCCGAAACTAGGTCCGGGAGGGTCGGAACGGTGTCAAATGGGTTGGAAACAGGTTTCTCGAGCCGAATAAGCCACTGGAGCCGAGGAGCCGCCATCGAGCCGATTAAGCCGCCTGAGCCGAGAGGAGCCACGCTGCAGACGTGCCACATGGCACAATTAGAGAGCGACGCGTGTGCAGGCATCTCGGGTCGAGGCACGGGTTAACGGGTCGCTCGCAGGTCTCGGGCTGAACGTGGGTGACGGGCCATGCGGTGATGGGCCGGCTCGCGGGTGAAGGCCGGGTGTTTGGGCCGCGGGTAACGTGGGTTTTGAGCCTATCGAAGGGGCGGGGTTTGGTACGGGTTGTCGGATCCCGATCTCGGGTCGGACTTCGTCCTTTTCGCCCGACTACCTGCGCGATTTTCCGGCGATCTCTCTCTCTCTCCTCGACAACGTCGTCCCCACATTCTTTTTCCCTCTTTTTTCCTCCATTCCCAAGATTATCCTTCACCCTAACCCCATTTTTGGTACAGATTTCGTTGTAAGGGCCTCTCACTCCTGGATCTGGAGAAGCTCAGAAGTCCGCTGTTCCGTCTTCCTTGCCGACGGTGTTCCGCGTACGGGATTCGTCTGAAACCTACTCCTGATGTGTGTAAAGGGTTATGGGACTTTTGTGGTATAAAATGGGGGTTTTTGACGTCGATTCGTACGGTTTGGCTTCGTCGGAGTTCCGTCGGTTTTCTGTTCTCTCTCCTTTTTCCTCACCGTTTTCGTTTCTTTGCAGGTTCTTTCAGGGTGGATGAAGGTCGGGGACGCGATTTGTGGCATCCCAGCCCTCGGCCGCCCTTTGTGGGTCATGTGCGAGCGAAAACTGCGAGCGAAAACTCCAGCGTTCGCCGGAGTTTTCGGCTCTGCCGACGACCCTCATTTTTTTTTGGTTCCGTTACACGTTTATAATCACAATCGTAAGAACAAATATGATAAGATTTTTTTTCCAAGATCTCAACGTGATCTTTAGGAAGAAAATGAGAACAAAGTGAAAAGTTGATGAATAATGGCGGAAAGAACGACAAGAAAATAAATGGACAGATTTAAAGAAAAGATAAACAATAGCAGAAATGAGAGATAAAATCAATTCTAGAAGAGTCGGCCACAAAGATCTAAACATAGGCTCTGATACCAAACTGATAAGGCAACTCTAATCCTCAGCCCAACGATATAAGTTTTTGTTGAAACAAAAACCCTTGAATCAAAGTAATTAACACCTCCTTATACGAAATTTGGATCAACTAAGAGATAAGGCTAGAATTAGATTACCTTACGAAGCAAGATTTGGAAAACTTGTTCTAAATTTACTCACTCCACAATCGAACTTGATAAAGGCTGGATTGAATGGCTCGGGTGCAATTCTACCACAAGAATTGCTTGAAACTTAGAAATGATGAATATGATGCTCGGATTTTTAAGAAAACGTCTCAATTTGAGATCTGAATTACATTCATCCATGAATCTGAATTTTACATAACATATTGTGGGTATTTATAGTCTCCCGACAAAAGACTTTTGTGGAAGGGATTTATTCTCGATCATCTTTAATCCACAAAAGAATAAGTCAAATTGACCATTTGACTTTTACATAATTTATGAAATTAAAAATAGTTCTTTTTAACAAATGTTGATGTGCTTGAGTCGCTAATGCGACAGGTTTGAAATTAATTGAGCTATTCGCGCGTAGGTTCGAATTCTGTTGTTGACATATTTATTTATCTTAATTTATTTATCTTAGGACCTAATTTATTCCTTGGGCTCTACTTCCTCTTCCGGTTAGTTAGAGTTGGACCTAATTTATTCCTTGGGCTCTACTTCCTCTTCCGGTTAGTTAGAGTTGAATGCATAATACTTCTCTGTAACATTCACACTACTGAAAACACGCTGCCCCCCCCTTTAGGCCTGACTATCCGACAGAAAAGATACTTCCTCTTCCGGTTAGTTAGAGTTGAATGCATAATACTTCTCTGTACGTCACATTCACACTACTAAAAAAAAATCATCGTTCAATGAAACGATGGATGCAATACTTCCGTAACATTCACACTACTGAAAACACGTTGCCCCCTTTAGGCCTGTCCGTAACATTCACACTACTGAAAACACGCTGCCCCCCCCTTTAGGCCTGACTATCCGACAGAAAAGATACTTCCTCTTCCGGTTAGTTAGAGTTGAATGCATAATACTTCTCTGTACGTCACATTCACACTACTAAAAAAAAATCATCGTTCAATGAAACGATGGATGCAATACTTCCGTAACATTCACACTACTGAAAACACGTTGCCCCCTTTAGGCCTGTCCGTAACATTCACACTACTGAAAACACGCTGCCCCCCCCTTTAGGCCTGACTATCCGACAGAAAAGATACTTCCTCTTCCGGTTAGTTAGAGTTGAATGCATAATACTTCTCTGTACGTCACATTCACACTACTAAAAAAAAATCATCGTTCAATGAAACGATGGATGCAATACTTCCGTAACATTCACACTACTGAAAACACGTTGCCCCCTTTAGGCCTGTCCGTAACATTCACACTACTGAAAACACGCTGCCCCCCCCTTTAGGCCTGACTATCCGACAGAAAAGATACTTCCTCTTCCGGTTAGTTAGAGTTGAATGCATAATACTTCTCTGTACGTCACATTCACACTACTAAAAAAAAATCATCGTTCAATGAAACGATGGATGCAATACTTCCGTAACATTCACACTACTGAAAACACGTTGCCCCCTTTAGGCCTGTCCGTAACATTCACACTACTGAAAACACGCTGCCCCCCCCTTTAGGCCTGACTATCCGACAGAAAAGATACTTCCTCTTCCGGTTAGTTAGAGTTGAATGCATAATACTTCTCTGTACGTCACATTCACACTACTAAAAAAAAATCATCGTTCAATGAAACGATGGATGCAATACTTCCGTAACATTCACACTACTGAAAACACGTTGCCCCCTTTAGGCCTGTCCGTAACATTCACACTACTGAAAACACGCTGCCCCCCCCTTTAGGCCTGACTATCCGACAGAAAAGATACTTCCTCTTCCGGTTAGTTAGAGTTGAATGCATAATACTTCTCTGTACGTCACATTCACACTACTAAAAAAAAATCATCGTTCAATGAAACGATGGATGCAATACTTCCGTAACATTCACACTACTGAAAACACGCTGCCCCCTTTAGGCCTGACTATGGACTAGTTCACATTCACATTCCTGAAAACCGACAGAAAAGAAAGAAACACGAATAATATTGCATGTATGAGGTCCTATTAAACATGTACGAGATCCCAATTAAAAATCATCGTTCAATGAAACGATGGATGCAATACTTCCATAATAGTCATGTTGTATTAAACATGTACGAGATCCCAATTAAAAATCATCGTTCAATGAAACGATGGATGCAATACTTCCGTAATAGTCATGTTGTAAATTCTATACGAGACGTACAGACATATTCAAGGTATTTCATTCATTCTTATCAAACACGATATATCATAGTGTCTCGAAGGGCATAAACATGGTAGATAAAAAGAAATTACATACATACATCATATTGTTCATTCATATCACATAACATAAATAATAGCACATAAATACATCATATTGTTCATTCATATCACATAACATAAATAATAGCACATAAATAAAGCCACAGAGTACGTGTGGTTGATGCATAAAAAAAGCTCATCAAATCTAGCTCATTGACGGTTTAGACTCTCCTTGGTACTCTAAGCTCGCTTTGGACGAACGTTCCTATGTTTAGTTTACTTGGTTTAATTTAACCTACAATATTCATCCATTTAGAAGAACGAGCTTAGAGTTTATTTGTGGAGCGAACAAAACTTAAATCTTCTAATATCGTCTTAAAAAGCAAAACGAGGTTAAAACGATTCAAAATAATAGAATGAGACAAAAAAATCAAATTGTAAAGCTTATTTTTCGTAAAAGTAATATGCATGTCACCTTAGAAAATGAACACCAAATAGATCTATTGTTATATACTCCTTATTTTCCCTCTAACAAGTTTTGCTATCTATTTTATTGTTTTATTTTTAGTAATTGTAACGACCTAACCCACTGCTAGTAAATATTGTGTTTTTCAAGCTTTTTTTTTTTTTGTTTTTGGGCTTCGCTTAAAAAAAACAAGTATGTTAGAGGAAGGTTTCCACACCCTTGTAAATGGTGTTTTGTCCTCCTCCCCAATCAATGTGGGACATCACAATTCACCCCCTTTGGGTCCCAGTGTCCTTATTGGCACACTGCCTCGTGTCTATCCCTCTTCGGGGAATTGCGAGAAGGCTGGCACAACGTCCGGTGTTTGGCTCTGATACCATTTGTAACGACCCAGGCGCACTGCTAGCAGATATTGTTCTCTTTGAGTTTTCCCTTTCGCGCTTCTCCTAAAGGCTTTAAAACGTGTCTGCTAGAGGAAGGTTTACACATCTTTGTAAATGATGTTTTGTCCTCCTCTCCAATCAATGTGGAACATCACATTAATATTCCTTTGTTTTAGGTCGTGACATTATCTTTCACAAATTTATAATTTGCATTACACGACACATTAATAAATGAAAAACAAAGTCAAAATATTCACATATATATTTCTCTCATGGAGTAAGGAAACCTAATTTGATACAAATTATATCACCCAAAAACTCTCATTAAATTTTTTATAATTAACATAGATATTTACACATTCTTCAAATTAAAAAAAATAAATAAATAATCAATTTAAATTTCTCCGATCAAAATCTTAAGATTTAAAACAAAAGGGTAAATCTATTTTTGGCCTAGAAATGAGAAAATATTTATTTACCTCGTGAATTAAGCTAATATATTTTAATGTCAAAAGATCTCGTCTTTTATTCTATAGAAAAAGACATGTAAGACAAGATTGGTGAAAAGAGATACAAGGTTGAAGTTTTATTAAACAAATTAGGTGTGATCTAAGATGATTAAGATCGAAAAATACTCCCATCCACAAATATTGATCGATTGAAATTGATTTTGAAACTTAAATAATACTTAAAATAGAATCAAAATTAAGTATAAAAAGTGAGGATCACTAACCAAGGAATGAAGAGGCATAGATCAATTATAAAATAGGAGAGTGATAAGAATTTGAACGGGAGAGTAGTTGTGTCTGTGCAAACAGACACAAAAAGTTATCAATTCTTCCCGACAAGAAAAAGTAGCTTTTAATTCTTTTAATACTTTCTTCAGTGTCTATTTGCACAGACACAAAGGGTCAAAATGGTTTTGCTGAAACTATCAATCTTGTTGTGTATGATATTGTTTAGCCCTTCCCTTTCAGGGGCTACTTCTCCCACCAACATATTCATCCTGGCCGGTCAGAGCAACATGGCTGGTCGAGGTGGGGTAGAGAAAATTCAAAACGGGAAACTTGTGTGGGATGGAAAGGTCCCATTGGAGTGTCAATCCGACCCATCCATCCTACGGTTGAACCCTGAGCGCCAATGGGAGATAGCACATGAACCTCTCCATTTGGGGATTGACATTAGTCACACTCCAGGGATTGGTCCGGGGATACCGTTTGCTCACCAGTTCAAAGAAAAAGTTGGACAAAAGGCAGGCACCGTGGGTTTAGTTCCTTGTGCTAGAGGTGGCACTTTAATTGAACAATGGATAAAAAACCCTAGCAATCCTAGTGCAACTTTTTACCAAAATTTCATTGAACGAATTAAAACATCAGAAAAAGAAGGTGGAGTTGTGCGTGCTTTGTTTTGGTATCAAGGAGAAAGCGATGCGGCTATGAATGACACCGCTCAAAGATACAAAGACAACTTAAAGAAGTTCATCACCGACATCCGTAATGATATAAAACCTAGATTTTTACCGGTCATTATTGTTAAGATATCCCTTTATGACTTTTTTATGAAGCACGATACTCATAACTTGCCGGCAGTGAGAGCAGCTGAAGATGCAGTCCAAAAAGAGCTTCCAGACATCATTACTATCGACTCTCGGGAGTTGCCTGTAAACTTTACCACATTTGAAGGCTTTTCGTGGGATCATGGTCATTTTAACACGGAAACAGAGATTGTTTTGGGTAAATGGTTGGCAGACACATATCTCGCCCACTATGGTCATTTACTTTGATCTTATTATGTGTCATTCTCTAATCTCTATTGATTGATCTATTATTCTATCTCAATAAAATCATTTAAACCACATCTTAGTTGAACCATAATATACTTAATACTCCATTTTTGTGGAAGTTTCTTATTTAAATAATTAAAAATAATCAAATTTTTTCTTAAAGATCAAAATTAAAATAATAACCTAGATGCATTGAGTGACACATATCGAATGAGGCAAATGAAATTATCCACATTGAAATATTATCCATCAGTAGCCATCGCGGGTTTCATTACTTTTCTTCCATTTCGAGATCAAACTGCCTAATCGAAAAAAATGGAGTGCTATCATATAGCTTTGTATTAGATTAGTTCACGAGTTGGAGATAAGCGAACTCAAACCGTTGACATCCGCCACAGGGTAAACCACGACCCCTCAGACCCTCGACTGATTCTACCATAGAGGCCAACGATAGACAATAACTCCCCCCGAACACAGCTTACAACTTTCATCGTACTGTCCTCTCCAAAGAGCAACTATTCTCAAAATCTCAAAAGGTACTGAGTTGGAATCCCATTCTAACTAAGGATTCTTATGGTTTCGGAGAATCCAGCTGCACGAGACCAGGAACGGAGAGCTTTCCCCCCTTTTCCGCCCGCCTCCTGGAATTCCTTCCAAAGCTTGTTGAATAATTTGTATGGATTCCGTATATGAATCTACTGCCTCTTTTATCTCAGGTCTTGGTCACCTACTAACTACTGCGCCGCTACAAGGACTAAACCTGTAACCATACGAAGGGGTGGGGTGTATAGGTCTCGATCACGTGGTTGGGGTATCGATGATGTGGCATACGGTCTGAGTATTTCAAAGAATACTCAGTAAGTGGCCTCACTATAGGGGGCCATACAAATGCAAGCCCATGCAATAATGATTTAGGGACCTATCTCTAATCATCATAAGGGTGATCATCAGTCTTGGACAGATTGGATGCNGGGTGGGGTGTATAGGTCTCGATCACGTGGTTGGGGTATCGATGATGTGGCATACGGTCTGAGTATTTCAAAGAATACTCAGTAAGTGGCCTCACTATAGGGGGCCATACAAATGCAAGCCCATGCAATAATGATTTAGGGACCTATCTCTAATCATCATAAGGGTGATCATCAGTCTTGGACAGATTGGATGCGTAGTACTTCCCTACACACGATTCACACGTGCGAGTGTGAATCCCCAGGGCGCTCGCACCCCCTTGGACCCTTTAGTCAAGCTAATCTGTAACAACGTCCGGAGGTCAGTGGAACCCCATAGTGTCATGCATCTCATGAACACCCTTATCTATGTGCATTCGCACTCATCATCATACAATGTGCATCTGCACTCATCATCTCTAGGGAAAATAGTCGTATGCTTATGAACATACAATATGCATGAGGTTCTTCTAAATCCATCATAATGTCTCTTCTAATACAACCCTCTAGTCTCATCTCTTTGTTACTCTAGGTAACACATACTCGTAGATATTTATATTAATATCATTTTCATGCTCTTAGGGTTGTGTCCTATGTCAATCTAACGACATGATACAATATGGCACTCATCATCATATAACATGCTCCATATGGAATACATCATCATATTAAGGTAAACGTCACGCAATCGTCATACTCATCATATTGCCATAAAGTGCATCAAGCATATCAAGTACGTCATTCATCAAAATATATATATACTACGCACATCATCAAGCATGCATCATAACTCGTACATCATCAGACACTCGTACATCATCATCTACTAGTATACGACATCATACAATACAGCTCATACATCGTCATAACTCATACATCATCACATACTATCATACGGCATCATACGACACAGTTCATATATCATCATAATTCATACAATTTTTAGCCTACGCTATAGTAAGGTCACTTATCTGATTAGTTTAAGTTATTGTCACGAATTTATCCTTAATCAAAGTTTAATTCTCTCCTTTGAAATCCAAGTCAACCTATGTGAGTTCATGACATTAGGTTCAAGTTCGAAGTTCTATAAAATTATTTCTTTAATTTACATTGGCCCATGTGTTAAACATCATGCCAAACATTTGAGGCTTTGCATGAATAAAGTTTTAAATATTTGTTTATGTTTGTTATAATTTCATTTTGGTGTCATCCATTTAAAACTCTTTAATATTTACCCTACATTTTCTTTCCTCCTACTAAGTGTTTCCTTTTCTTTTTATTTTAATTAAGTTCGCGATTATCTTTAGCCAATTTTAATAGGTTCTTGAATTGTACAGATAATCAATTCTATATCTCCCATTTTTTTACTTTTATGTATTTCAACTATTCTTTCACAGAATCTTCCATTTTTCTCTGTATTTACTTTCTATCTTCCATTTTTTTTTTTCTGATCTTTCACAGAATCTTCCATTTTTCTCTGTATTTACTTTCTATCTTCTTTTTTTTTCTGTCTGTATTTACTTTTTTTTTTCTTTTAATTCTTTGGACAAATATTGGCCTCTTTGATTTGAGTTATTTCTCTAACCTAACATGATAATTAAAATCTAAATAACTGGGCAATAGATCTAATTCTGAATAATTAGATAAAGGAAAAGGAAATCTGATTCCAACTATTTCTTGTAACACGATTGCATATATGAGAAGGAGATCTCACTCCAATTAAATCTCCTCTATCTCTCCAATTAAATCTTCAGCTCTGTGTAAATGTTGTTGTTGGTATTTTTTTTTTTCTTAATTGATGTAGGAACACCTATGCTTCTTCTAAATTTTGACTAAGTAGTTGGGAGAGGAAGAGGGGTCAATGGAGATTAGTTTCAGGGAAAATTATTATTTTTATTATTTTTATTATTTAATTATTAATTATTATCATTATTATTATTCTTTTTTTTTGTACGGTTGTTATAATTCGAGAAGTACCTACTTATTCTTTGATTTCATACATTCTTATCAAACATGATACGTCATAGTGTCTCGAAGGGTATAAACATGGTCACATCAACATTGCAGTCATAATCAAAGATAAAAGAAAGTACGTACATATATCACATTGTTGGTTCAGATCACATAACATAAACAATAGCACATAAATAGAGCCAAAGAGTACATGTTATTGATGCATCAAAAAAATTCATCAAATCTAACTCATTAACGTTTTAGGCTCTCCTTTGTGTTCTTAATCTCATTTTGGTCAGACGTTCCTAGGTTTAGTTTTACTTAGTTTAATTTAACCTACAATATTCATCGGTTTAGAAGAAGGAGCTTAGAGTTTATTTGGGGAGTCAACAAAACTTAAATCTTCTAATATATTTTAATGTCAAAAGATCCAATCCTTGAAAAAAACATGTGAGACAAGATTAATAAATAATAATAATAATAATAATAATAATAATAATAATAATAATAAAAATAAAATTCATAGTTGAAAATTTATTTTTATACTTCTACATATATAGATATATTAGACAAATTAGGTGTGATCTAAGACTATTAAGATCGAAAAATACTCTCAATCCACAAATATTGACAATTGAAATTGATTTTGAAACTTAAATAAGACTAAAAATAGAATCAAAATTAAGTATAAAAAGTGAGGATAACTGGGAAAGGAATGAAGAGGCATAGATCAATTATAAAATAGAAGGAGAGTGATAAGAGTTTTAACGGGAGAGTAGTTGTGTCTGTGCAAATAGACACAAAAAGTTATCAATTCTTTTAGACAGACACAAGGGGTCAAAATGGTTTTGCTAAAACTATCAATCTTGTTGTGTATGATATTGTTTAGCCCTTCCCTTTCAGGGGCTACTTCTCCCACCAACATATTCATCCTTGCCGGTCAGAGCAACATGGCTGGTCGAGGTGGGGTAGAGAAAATTCAAAACGGGAAACTTGTGTGGGATGGAAAGGTCCCATTGGAGTGTCAATCCGACCCATCCATCCTACGGTTGAACCCTGAGCGCCAATGGGAGATAGCACATGAACCTCTCCATTTGGGGATTGACATTAGTCACACTCCAGGGATTGGTCCGGGGATACCGTTTGCTCACCAGTTCAAAGAAAAAGCTGGACAAAAGGCAGGCACCGTGGGTTTAGTTCCTTGTGCTAGAGGTGGCACTTTAATTGAACAATGGATAAAAAACCCTAGCAATCCTAGTGCAACTTTTTACCAAAATTTCATTGAACGAATTAAAACATCAGAAAAAGAAGGTGGAGTTGTGCGTGCTTTGTTTTGGTATCAAGGAGAAAGCGATGCGGCTATGAATGACACCGCTCAAAGATACAAAGACAACTTAAAGAAGTTCATCACCGACATCCGTAATGATATAAAACCTAGATTTTTACCGGTCATTATTGTTAAGATATCCCTTTATGACTTTTTTATGAAGCACGATACTCATAACTTGCCGGCAGTGAGAGCAGCTGAAGATGCAGTCCAAAAAGAGCTTCCAGACATCATTACTATCGACTCTCGGGAGTTGCCTGTAAACTTTACCACATTTGAAGGCTTTTCGTGGGATCATGGTCATTTTAACACGGAAACAGAGATTGTTTTGGGTAAATGGTTGGCAGACACATATCTCGCCCACTATGGTCATTTACTATGATCTTATTATGTGTCATTCTCTGATCTTTATTGATTGATCTATTATTCTATCTCAATAAAATCATTTAAACATCTTTGTTGAACCATAATATACTTAATACTCCATTTTTGTGGAAGTTTCTCATTTAAATAATTAAAAATAATCAAATTTTTTCTTAAAGATCAAAATTAAAATAATAACCTAGATGCATTGAGTGACACATATCGAATGAGGCAAATGAAATTATCCACATTGAAATATTATCTATCAAAGAGTTTAGAGAGACCTAGTTGTTATTGTTTATGAGATTTAAGTAACTATCAGCTAGGTTATTATTGGTGCTATCGTGAGTCAAGACCCTTAATCCACCAAATAAACTCTATCGAAACATGGAGTGCTATCATATAGCTTTAAATCGGCTAAGTTCATGAATTGGAGATAAGCGGCTTCGAACCGCTTACATCTGCCACAAGGTAAACCACCGCCTCTCAGGCCCTCGAATGATTCTACCATAGAGGCCAACGATAGACAATAACTCCCCCCGAACATAGCTTACAACTTTCATCGTACTGTCTCAAAATCTCAAAAGGTACTAAGTTAGAATCTCAAAAGGTACTGAGTTAGAATACCATTTTAACTAAACATTATTGTGGTTTCGGAGAATCCAGCTACAGGAGAACCAGGAACGGAGAGCTTTCCCCTCTTTTCCGCCCGCCTCCCGGAATTCCTCCCAAAACTTGTTGAATAATTTGTATGGATTCCGTATATGAATCTGCTGCCTCTTTTAGTCTTGGATCACCTACTAACTACTGCTACGCTACAAGGACTGAACCTGTAACCATATGAAGGGGTGGAGTGTATAGGTCTCGAACACGTGGTTGGAGTATCAATGATGTGGCATACAGCAGTATTTCGAAGAATACTAAGTAAGTGGGGCATGCAAATGCAAGCACATGCAATCATGATTTAGGGACCTATCTCTAATCATCATAAGGGTGATCTCTCGAACAAATTGGATGTGTAGTACTTCCCTACACACGATTCACACGTGCGAGTGTGAATCCCAAGGGCACTCGCACACCCCCTGGACCCTTTGGTCAAGCTAATATGTAGCAACGTGAGGTTAGCGGAACCCCATAGTGTCATGCGCCTCATGAACACCCTCATCTGTGCGCATTCGCACTCATCATCATACTGTGCAAAACCGCACTCATCATCTCGAAGTAGCCCTATGCTTATGAACATACAATATGCATGAGATCCCTCTAAATCCATCATAATGTCTCTTCATTTTCATGCTTTTAGGGTTGTGTCCTATGTCGATCTAACGACATGATACAATATGACACTCAACATCATATAGCATGCTCCATATGGAAAACATCATCATATTAAGGTAAACATCACGCAATCGTCATACTCATCATATTGCTATAAAGTACATCAAGCATATCAAGTACGTCATTCATCAAAATATATATATACTACGCACATCATCAAGCATGCACCATAACTCATACATCATCGTACACTCGTACATCATCATATACTAGTATACGACATCATACAATACAGCTCATGCATCGTCATAACTCATACATCATCACATACTATCATACGACATCATACGACACAATTCATACATCATCATAATTCATACAATTTTTAGCATATCCTATAGTAAGGTCACTTATATGATTAGTTTAAGTTATTGTCACGAATTTATCCTTAATGAAAGTTTAATTCTGTCGTTTGAAATCCAAGTCAATCTATATGAATTTATGACATTAGTTTCAAGTTCGAAGTTCTCTAAAATTATTTCTTTAATTTACATTGGTCCATGTGTTAAACATCATGCGAACATTAGAGGCTTTGCATGAATAAAGTTTTAAATGTTTGTTTATGTTTGTTATAATTTCATTTTGATGTCCTCCTTTAATATTTACCATATATTTTCTTTCCTCCTACCGAGTGTTTCCTTTTCTTTTTATTTTAATTAGGTTCACAATTATCTTTGGCCAATTTTAATAGGTTATTGAATTGCACAAATAATCAATTCCATATCTCCCATTTTTTTTTTACTTTGATGTATTTCATCTGTTTTCTCACCAAATCTTCCATTTTCGTCTGTATTTATTTTTTATCTTCCATTTTTTTTTTTCTTTTTGTGTTCCTATTTATTTATTTATTTTTAATTCTATTGACAAATATTTGTTAGGCTGAGCTGGTCAGGTTATATCCGGTAAAGCTATATTTAGTAAAGTTATATTTAGTAAAGTTATATATAGTAAAGTTATATATAGTAAAGCTATATAGGGTAAAGCTATATATGGTAAAGCTATATCCAGTAAAGCTATATAGGGTAAATAGCTATATATAGTAGATGGCTAAATCTGGTAAAACTATATATAGTAAACTATACCATATATATATCTGGTACGGTAGAGCTTTGAAAATGTACTTTTCTATTCTCTGTACTCTCTCTTGTTGTACATCCCTGGACCCTCTGGTCAAGCTAATCTGTAGCGACGTCCGGAGATCAGCGGAACCCCATAGTGTCATGCGTCTCATGAACACCCTCATCTGTGTGCATTCACACCTGTGCGCATTCGCGCTCATCATATCGTGCGCGTCCGCACTCATCATCTCTAGGGGAAGTAGCCCTATGAACATACAATAGGTATGAGGTCTCTCTAAATTCATCATAATGTCTCTTCTGACACAACCCTCTAGTCTCATCTCTTTCTTACTCTAGGTAACACATACTCGTGGATATTTATATTAATATCATTTTCACGCTCTTAGGGTTGTGTCCTATGTTGATCTAACGACATGATGCAATATGGCACTCATCATCATATAGCATGCTCAATATCGAAAACATCTCATATTAAGGTAAACGTCACGCAATCATCATACTCATCATATTGCCACAAAGTGCGTCAAACATATCAAATACGTCATTCATCAAAAAATATATATACTGCACACATCATCAAGTATCGTAACCCACACATCATCAAGTATCGTAACCCACACATCATCATAACCCACACATCATCATAACTCATACATCATCATAACTCATATACCGCATCGTACGACATAGTTCATACATCATCATAACTCATACAATTTTTAGTCTATCTATAGTAAGACCACTTACCTTGTTGGCCTTAGCCGAAGTATTCCCTAATTTATTTAACGTAAGCTCCCGTTCCCCGAGAACTACACCAAATGTTGCCAAGGTTTGCTTCCTGTCGCATCGTTCGTTACCTTTTGTTAGTATTTTACATTTTAATTAATAATCCAACTAACAGTGCGAAATACAGCTCTAAACGGCTTCAATAAAAATCGAGTTCCATGTTTTGATTGTTTCTAAATTATTTAAGATAATAAAACTTAAAACTTAAATTAAAAATAGGTCAATATTATTAATATTTGGAGTGGCTTGGATAAAAGTTTAATGTTATATCCTATAAATACAAATATAATAATTTCTCATATCTTCCATTTTCCTTCTCTCACCCTATTTCTTCTCTATGTTATATTTTAATTCTGTTTATAGTATTTCCATCTCAACGATACTTGCCATTTTCAAACCATTCTAATTTTCTTTTCTTACCTAAAATCTTCCCTCTTTTCTACTTTCATATATAATAAATCTAATTCTTTTAATCAGTTTCTTCGGTTTAATTCTACTCCATATCTAAATTATTTAATTCTATTTTCAGATTTTTTTTTTGTTTTACTCTTTTAAGCCGTTCAATTCTACTTTCATATTTAATAAATTTAATTTTAATCAGTTTCTTCACTTTAATTCTACCCATATCTAAATTGTTTAATTCTATTTTCAGAATTTTTTTGTTTTACTATTTTTTTTATTTGATCTGACCAATTTTAATAGACTCTAAGATAGATAATTTCTAATTGAGATTATTGATACGGAATGATTTAGGGAGGGGCTAACAGATTAAAGGAGAGGTGGTCAACNTAGGTTTAATATATATATATATATATATATATATATATATATATATATATATTAAACCTAACGGGGGCGTTACATAATCTATATAAAATATATTAATTAAAGAATATGGAGTTGAACTGGTATGAGGCTCAAATGATTTAAATATGTATTAGGATATCTTATAATATTTAAATATGATACCAATAGGATTTCATATTTTCTCTCTCTCGAGAGTCATGATTTTCTTTAGAGCTCTACTTTTCCAATCCTTCTGGATATATCATTTTTAGTTTTGTTTAATTCTAAATAAAATCAAAATGGATTTCAATGTCTTCTACGCCAGTGAAACATTCATTACCAACATTTTCTTTTTTATTACACAATTATAGGAATTTCAAAGTAAAACGTGTTTGACTGGACCAAATCTATGTTGGGTCATCTCCTAGAATGTTTCTGAGGAGGACAAAACATGTTAAAATGACCATGTTGGTGTGTAGGAATAGTCTTCACTTCTAGAAGCAGTTTCAGACGAGACAAGTCAAGTAGGTAAAGTATCATATTGTTGAGATGTAAAGGAAAGCCGAGACCATTAGATGTCAAATCGAATTTCGAAACATGGGTATGGGGCGTTACATATGATATTAGAGTGAAACCTCTCCTAGTAAGATGTAGTTCGGGGACGAACCAAGGCAAAAGATGGTGATAATGTGGCATTCGAGAAAAGACGGTACATAAATGAATCAATATCATATAAATTGAATACATAGTCATGCATCGTGTCAATATACGTAATTTTATATTTACCATCCGTTCTCGATACGTACATCGTTTTGGTCGTGGCATTACCATTTTTGGGGAGCAATTCAAACCTTTCACTTCAAATGGTGAGCCTACTAAAAATTGCCATTTAACATTATTTGGCAAGTTTCGTAATAACAAAGACGATGGATAGGCCCAAAAATTTGGTCATCTTTACAAGAATCCAAGCTTGAAGCTGAAGAACATGCCTAATTTTTGTGTTTTGAAGTTCATCGATAAGAATCTGGGCGTCTCCAGCAGTGTTTTTGATACCTGTTCTTCATTCATTCCCATGGAGAATTTCATCTATCTCATCCTTCTCATCTCCATCTTCCCCATTTCAATCCAATCCAAAGTTTCGATTTCGATTTCCCCTTCTACTCTCAACAAATCCGGCGATCCAGTTCAAATCCAATGGTCTGGAGTCGAATCTCCCTCCAATCTCGACTGGCTTGGAATTTACTCGCCTCCAAATTCGTCTCACAAGCATTTCATCGGCTATGTTTTTCTTTCTTCTTCTCCCGGATGGGAATCCGGCTCCGGATCCGTTACAATCCCCTTAGTCAACCTCCGATCCAAATACTCCTTCAGGATTTTTCGATGGACCGAATCGGAGATTGACGATAAGCATCATGACCACGACAACAACCCTCTTCCTGGAACGAAGCACCTCCTTGCATCCTCGGAAGAGCTCCGATTTAGCCCCGGCCGCGGTCCGGAGCAGATCCATCTGGCGTTCACGGACCAGGATGATGAAATGAGAGTGATGTTCGTGACGGAAGATGGATCGGAAAGGTTCGTGAGGTATGGAGAGAAGGAGGAGGAGCTTGATCAGATTGTTGCGGCTCGTGTTGCGAGGTACGAGAGGAAGCACATGTGCGATTCCCCTGCTAATGATAGCATTGGCTGGAGGGATCCTGGTTTCATTCATGATGCTGTTATGACAAACTTGCAGAATGGATCTAGGGTTTATTATCAGGTAACCTTTTTGCCTAATTTTTTGTTCTGTTGTATCTGATGGAATTTCAAATGCTATTAGCTTTGGGTTTTGATCATTGGCATTAGTAGTTTGGTTAGCTAAATCATATGGTTGTTATGATGTTTTCTTGTGATGATTCATGCTGCTTGTTTCAAATGTTGATTCATTGTGTAGTGTGCCCTGCTATAGCCATGAGAAATCATGAAGGAAATTGGTACTGTATGATGGTTCATTGCTGGTGTTTATGTAACCGTTCAAGCCCACCGCCCATAGATATTGTCATCTTTGGGCTTTCCTTTTTGGGTTTGCCCTCAAAGGTTTTTTAAAACACGTCAGATAGGGAGAGGTTTCCACACCCTTGTAAAGAATGCTTCACTCTCCTCCTCAACCGATGTGAGACCTTACAATACACTCCCCTTCGGGGCCCAAGTGTTCTTGCTGGCACACCGCCTCATGTCCACCCCCCTTTGAGCTCAGCCTCCTTGCTAACACATTGCCTGATGTTTGGCTTTGATACCATTTGTAACCGTCCAAGCCCACTTGTTCACTGCTGGCATATATTGTTATCTTTGGTCTTTAACTTTTGGGTTTTCCCTCAAGATTTTTTAAAATGCGTCTGTCAGGTAGAGGTTTTCATACCCTTATAAATAATGTTTCATTTTCCTCCTCAACTTACGTGAGATCTCACTCTTTGACTAATTATGATTTGGAAAGTTAAAATTATTAATTCTGCATTCAAATTAGAAATGAAGTTGATGGTACCTTTTTTTTTTCCTTTTTTTTTGTGTTTTTTGTTGAGTTGACCATACCATAAAGGTAAAGAACTATAATGCAATGGTGTTCGCTTTTACCAGGTCGGAAGTGAGTCCAAAGGTTGGAGTAGCATTCAAAGCTTTATGTCTCGTAATGAGGACTCAGATGAAACAATTGCTTTCCTTTTTGGTGACATGGGAGCTGCAACACCATACACGACCTTTGTCCGAACACAAGACGAGAGTATATCGACTGTTAGGTGGATACTTCGTGACATCGAAGCTCTCGGTGACAAACCTGCATTTGTCTCTCACATTGGAGATATCAGCTATGCAAGGGGTCATTCATGGTTGTGGGACGTTTTCTTCAATCAGATTGAACCTGTGGCATCCAAGGTTGCATACCATGTATGTATTGGCAATCATGAATATGATTGGCCTCTTCAGCCATGGAAGCCCGACTGGGCGTCCGGTATATATGGTAAAGACGGGGGAGGAGAATGTGGGGTGCCATACAGTTTGAAGTTCAACATGCCAGGAAATTCATCGGAACCGACTAAAACCAACGGCGTGCCTACTCGAAACCTTTTCTACTCGTTTAACATGGGATCAGTGCATTTTGTATACATATCTACAGAAACCAATTTCCTTAAAGGAAGTAGGCAGTTTTCATTCTTAGAGCATGATTTGGAGTCTGTTGATAGGAAGAAGACACCGTTCGTGGTAGTACAAGGACATAGACCGATGTACACGACGAGCAACGAACTTAGAGACACGCCATTGAGGGAGAAAATGCTGCACCATTTGGAACCATTGTTTGTGAAAAACAACGTGACATTGGCATTATGGGGTCATGTTCATAGGTACGAGAGATTTTGCCCGCTTCAAAACTACACTTGTGGAAGTATGGGTGTGGATGGAGAAGACTGGGAGGCATTACCCGTCCATCTTGTTATTGGGATGGCTGGACAAGATTGGCAGCCTATCTGGGAGCCGAGACCAAACCACCTCGATGTCCCAATCTTCCCACAACCAAAGAGATCAATGTACCGCGGAGGCGAGTTCGGGTACACCAGATTGGTTGCTACGAAAGAGAAGCTAACAATCTCTTATGTCGGAAACCACGACGGAGAGGTACACGATTCGGTTGAGATTTTGGCATCAGGGCAGGTTGTAAATGGCGGTGTCGGTGCAAAGTTCAACAGGAGTGTCGAAAACTCGTGGTCGAGAAATGGGATGCTAGAGTCCGCATTCTCGTGGTATGTGATGGGAGGAAGTATTTTGGTACTTGGAGGCTTCATAGGATACATCGTTGGATTTGTATCACATGCAAGGAAGTCAAGAAATAACTGGACTCCTGTGAAGACTGAAGAGTTGCAATGAAGTGAATGAAATTGGTGGAGATTATGTGTTGTGTGTATAGTTGCAACCATGTTTTGAATCAGAAAGGGAAAGTGTTTGTAAATAGGTATTCGACTTCCTGTTGCTGATCAAGAGCAGTGTGAGGTATGTATTAGTGGAATATTTGGGTTTTTTTTTTTTTTTTTTTTTTTTTCTTTTTGTATCTAATGAAATTGCAGAATATTACTGATGAAAAGAGTTCAATACAAATAAAACTTGATGTTTGGAATTCATAGCTTCTCGGAGCTCGTCGGAGCTAATCATATGATCTTAGTTCCTAAAAGCTGATCGTTGCTCAAAATCTAGCTTCTAGAAACTCATCGTTTCTTGTAATCTGGTTCATTGGAGTTCATGTATCTCATTAAGATTATCCTAGGTTTTTGGATAGTACTCATAATCATTATCATCATAATCTTGAGGGAGTGACCCTCGTGTCTGCCAACTACTATATACTTATGTGGACCTTGCTCTTATTCGAACAAGTTTACGACTATGGGATAATTGGATGTTTTCTAATCGTCTCCATATAGAGTATGCTTATGGTGCCCATCATCTAATACATCTAATACAAGTGCAAACTCTATCGTGATCATCCCGTGGACCCTATCTTGAACGGTTCATGAAATTTTATCACATAGTAACATAAACACATCATCACATATGATATCGTAAATCATTAATTAGAGATAGGACATTGCAAATTGCATCATTACTAAATCATTAATCATGCCCCAAAGTTATCTAATTTCACATCGTTTTAGTAATTCATCAAGACAAATCATTTAAAGATTAAGAACACATACTTTTAACTCATTTAAAGATTTTTTTAACTAACCGGCCACTGACCCAAATCAAAAGTAAATAATTAAAAATTTGATAGGAGACTTAGTAGTACTTTGTTCAATGGAAGAATTACTAGAAATGAGACCAATATCTCACATTTGATAAATAAATGGAAGATTATAGATATAGAAGTAAAAATCATATATAATTAATATGAGAGGGGTTTATGCCTAAAGTAGACGTACGGTTGAAGTTGCATGTTCATAACAAGGAAGAGATGACACTCAATATTTAATAATTGTTGAAAAATAGATGACACTCAATATTTAATAATTGTTGAAAAATCATTACTTCGCTCCCCAAGACACCTTATGTTAATAAAAACTTGTAATTAACTTTCAATTTGAGTGATTCAAATTGCATTGGACTTGTTTTTCAGCGGTCTACGTTGGTATCGAGCACAGTGTTTGAAACATCCATATAACATCTCAACATTGTGGAGAGATTTTGATAGGATGCAACACTATCACGTGTTATTTCCCTAAGGCCTTTTGACTTAAAACTTTAAAATTAACAATACCTTAAGCTTTAAAACTTAGTGTTCACCAATTTTTTTGTTATTTTTGTTATTTTTGGCATATTCTTTTATCCTTGAAAGCTTTTGTTGATATAAATTGATTTGAACATGTTGGATATGATACATAAAGAATTGTCCACGTCAATTCCTTTAACGTTGTTATATCGTTTAGTATCAAAATTACTTTGATACCGTATCAAAGCCTCTTAATTTCAAAAAAGGATATCACAGAAAACTAATCTCCCCTCCGACCCCTACTTGTCATAATTGTTCTAACTTCTATCTTCCTTGCTGAGTAGGGATATCAAAAATCTAGCACAATGAATCTCATAACCACTCTCTCCAAATTTCGAAAGCTATAACTATTTTAGTAATTGGAGACGAAACCTAGAAATCAATCACCGATCCAATTTAAGTACCACCACAAAACTTCAACAAAAAACTAATAAATAAAGTCCAAAAGTGATTGAATGCAACCGTTCCTCATTTGTTGACTCTAGAAATAGTAATATGGAGAACTAAGTAGTTATTAACATTTCATTTTGGAAATGTTACAACCACATTTATCCATTAAATGTTAACATTTATTGTTAAAAAAAAAGTATAAACAAAAAAGGTACAAAAAAGGAGAATTCAGAACTAGCTCCTGAACAAGTTTCCATCTCCTTATAACTTAAAAGTTGGTACAAAAAAGGTATAACCCAAATGACAATCCTGCCAAATATTTTCTTTTTCACACCACTCAACTTCACAGAAAACAACCGATACTCATAATGATGAACAGTAATCAATATCAATAATGAACTCAGGAATCTTTTTTTTCCCCATCAAATAAATTTATTACTCCACCTAAACAACCATCATATAATGACTGTCTGATTCTGTTAACGGTAATATTCACAAGACGTATCTATCTACAGTGACAGAACGGGGTTACAGCCAGTGAAGATTAGATGGAATCTTGGTGTGAAATAGGGTCGTTTCCTCTCCTAAGAAAAGGAGAAATAAAAGCACTGATTGATTCAGAATTCTCCAACACCATGTATATACACAACATGCATAAACCTGTTGATTCAGATCTCTTAGCTTCAAAGACAGATTGGTTCCATAAATAAGCAAAAACAATCCAATTTATTCCCTAATATAAACAGAAATGAGCCCTGAAAATTTTTAACACAAAGGAGAAAATTGCAAATAGGTTGACCTCTGCTATCCGAAAAATCAGATGGTAAAGCTAATTAAGCTAATTAAGCTAATTAAGCTACTACGCCGCCTATATGATGAGTCGAAGAGGAATTAAATATTAATAATAGAAAAATGTCGGTTAAAATACCATGTAGTCATCATACTTTCAACTTTTGTCAATTTTGGTTTCTGTTCCTTCAACATATTCAATTAGGTCCCTCTACTTTCAACATTGTCCATGGTAGTCTCCTTGTACTCTCGAAACATTCGTTTGGGTTCCTATACTCACTTTGGTTCTATTCTTTTTTGACTCATTTTTTTTATCACAATTTCATCCCAACAATACACAATAAATTAGTTGAAATGTGTCACAGTTTTGTGCTGAATAGTTTAATTTGTGTGAGAATTTTGCTAACCAGGATATAAATAGTTACATTTTAAAAATATAAGGACCAAAACAGACTTTTGGAAAGAACAAGGAATAAATGAACAAAAGTTAAAAGTACATGGGCCAAAATGAACCTTCTAAATGAATAGGGACCAAAGCAAACTAACAAAGTATATGTACTAAAATAGTATCTAAACCAAAAATTCATATCAAATTGTCGAGAAATATTTCTTTTCTCATAGGATAGCAGAAATTGGGGCAAGTTGTAGTAGGAAACATACCAGTGTAGGCAACCGTAACACCTGAAACCAGTCTTCCAAGGACTGAGAGAGCGTAAAGACTGACAATGACCTGGAGAAGGATTTACGCAACTTTAATTTACAATATCCATCACAAAATGAGAGATGAATACAGCTATTCCTTCTAAGAAGATGGTTCGGAAAGATCTTATAGGAAGAGCAACTTTGCTCACAAACAAAGTCAAATATAAACCGGTAAATATACCATGGAAAAAAAATATATTATGATGGAACATCTTCGTTTGTCAATGAAAATCAATACTTATATTACTTGATTTTCATTATCTTCTCAACTCTCTAAATGGACAAGCATCTCGAGTGTACAATTTATCTTATAGATAGGCTTATTCCATTTCCTTGAACTTTCAGTTTTACATCAAATTAGTCCGTGGACCTTCAAGTTTGTGTCTAATAAATTCTTGAGTATCTATAGGTCCCTAAATTTTCAACTTGGTGTTTAATAAATCCATGAACTTTCAATTTTGTGTCTAATAGGCCTTTGACTTGTCTGATATTTTTTTTAAAATACAAGAAAGTTTTATCTACAAAAATAAAAGTTACAGTCTTATTAGACACAAAATCCAATTTTATGTCTAATAGGTCTATTAATTTTTTAAAATGTTGGATATGTCACCGACCTACTAGACACAATATTGAAAGTTCAAGAACCTACTAAACACAAAATTGAAAGTTCAAGAATCTATTAGACACAAACTTGAAGATTTATGAACTTATAATTTAACCTTACTTTTATAATACAACATCTCTAGTGTGGATTATAAGAGAAGTTTGAATTTTACGTGCAATCAAACATGTTCATACGAATTTGGCTAGGTTCATTAGATCCAGCATGAAAGCGCTAGCATACAAAGCTTTTTTTCATTAGAAACAAGGAAAATGTTTATTCCAAAATGTCCGGGTAAAGAATAGGATTTAGGAAACAATATATTGTAACCCAAACTCAGCCTAACGTGATTACAAAAAGACCCTCTAATTGGTATTAGTCAAAAAAAAAAAAAAGTTGTAATTGACAATCATCTGATTGGTAAAAGAAACAAGTATGCATTTTGGTCATAGATCGAATATTCAGAGTAGTTATTAGTCTAATATGCAAAAATACCTTGATGCAGAGGATAATTAAAAGTAGATGAGACTAAGTCATGCAGTGAAGCAAAGTAGGTAATTATGTGCAAAAGATCAAAATTATAGCTTGCAATTAAGATATAGCTTTCAATTGGGGTGTTCCCTGCAATTTGCGGTTCTGTTTTTTAGCCGGAGAGAAGGAATCTCTACTTTTTTTACATACTTTTTTTACATTAGACTAAGCTGGAACTAGGTTTCAATTAGAAATGTCTCTTGTGAAGCTTCTTCGATCTCCATGGACAGTGAGTTAGTTAAAGACCTAGAAAAAGAAGAATTGTTATCCCTTTTGGAAAAAAAAAACAAATGAAGGGGGTCTTCTTTTTGGGAGATTATTGAAGAAAAGAGGGGAAAGTTCATGAAAAGGAAGCACCAAGCTTGTTTTGGAGAGGATTTGTAATATTTTCAAAATAACATATTTGATGCCTTCCTTCTTTTGTGTAAAGCTGAGGTTGCAAAAGGAATTTTGGGTACGAAAAGAAATAGATTTTGGGAAAATTAACAGGATTGCACTTTTGTCATTACTAGAAGAAATTGGAATGATGACTGGTTTGCAATTGCTTAGGCCTTATTGGTGGATTGTGATGGGATAGGTAGGCTTATTCCATCTGCCAAGGATTATATGAATAGGTTGGCTGGAAAACAGAATGTTATTCTCTGTTATATTGGAGTGACAGAGATTTGAGAGGCAAAGCCTCTGCCAGTTTGGAAAAAACAGCCCATTTAAGATTTCAGTGGTTTAGGAAAAAAACAGATCTTCGAAGCCTTAGGAGTTGCATCTAATGTGCTTCAGAAACTATCAACTTGATTAACTGCTTTGTCAGAAGTTAAAAAGAAGATTAAACTGAAAAAAAAACAACCCCACCAACAAAAGGGAGTCCAAAAGCTAAATACAGAAATGGCCTCTAATCCAGAAAAGAAAAATCAAACCAAGATCATAATTACAAAAAGGGCTAGTAAACGATGCTACAACGATGCATGAAACTTCACCACCTCCGAAACCGCATCACAATACCTCTCAACCTCTCTAAACATCCTATTATTTTCTCAAGCTAAATGCCCCAAAAAATAGCGAAGAACTAGAGTGCCATAAAACTTTTCCCTTATCACAGAAAGACGATCCTAGAAGCACTTCCTCCACCAAAGTCAAACAATCTCTATTCCAAGCCAAACATAAACCAAACAAAGTAAACCAACGATCCCAAAGAGACTAGGTAAACTGGACAACAAATGAAAGAGATCACCCGCCTGGTGCCTGCAGAGAATGCACCACTGCACGAACAACACCAAGGGGGAGGCACTCAAAACACGGTCCAAAGTATTCACTTCCCCATGTAAAACAAGCCACACAACACAAAAAATTACAAGATGGGACGAGGAAGGGATAGACAACAAATGAAAAAATGAGCTATAAGAGAAGCCCCTCAAAATAGCAAGGAACCAAAATCTATTGCCCCTTCTCCCTTGAACCACATGCTGATCGCAAAGAATAGAAAGAAGGCTCACTACCTTTAACGCCTCCCTATCAAATTGAGAAAGCTGAAACCCTAAAGACAAAGATGAGGACAGATCAGAGGCTAGACAATGCAACCAACCAAAAATATACAGTTGAGTCATCGCCAATCGAACACCTAACAAGAGAAAAGAAAGGAAGACCAAAGGCAATAGCTAACGAGAGATGTTTAGAAGGCCTATTGGTACCACCACTACAACCCACTCAAAAGGGTCTGGGCCATATCTGCTAAGGATAACTGCCACAAAGTGTCCAATTCCATGGCACAAAGTGTCCAACTACATTAAGAATCGCACAACCATTAGACAGGAGAGCCTCATTACTTAACCTCAAATCCCCTATTCCAAGCCCTCCTAACTCCATAGGCTTAACCATCGCCGCCCAACTGACAAGATGAGACCCACCCAGCTCCTCCTTAACCCCTTCTCACAAAAAAAATCCTCATCCCTCTCACAATTCTCTCTCTAACCAAAGAGTGAATCTTAAAGATTGAAAAGAAATAACAGGGAATCCCACTCAAGACCGATTGGGGTAAGCATACCACCTTTAGAAAAGAAATTTTTTTCCAAGAGACAACTTCTTTTCCACCTTATCCAAGACCAGCTTCCAAAATTCTTAACACCTTGAATTTCCACCAAGCAATAATGATTTGTGTGGCGGGTAGCCCTGTCCAAGAATTTGTTAGATTCTGGTACTTTGACCCATAGGAAAGATTTGTGTTATGCAAATTCCGTTGACAAAATTCAATGGGGAAAATAAGAGAAATGACCAGATCAATATATATAATGCACATAGGTGGGAGAGTTAGGTTCCAAGAACATTCTTCAATGCTGGTAGTTTGGAAAATACCCAAGAATTTAAAAAGATGCCTACAAGTTCTAATAAATTAATAAAGATGCAGATAATGTAGTCTCTTTCAACCCCTTCCGTAAACAATGGAGTTCATATTAGTCTTCCACAAACTAGGCTACCTTCATCAATAGCTTCTAGGTCCACTGGTATTACCACTCTCATCTCTGCCTTATTCTCAAGCATATTCCCTGCCATTATTGACCCCTTTAGTACTAACTCTATTAAGTTCAGTAGAGGGTTGGCGAGAATTTCATATTGTTGCCATAATTAATTCTTTGTTCCTTCCTGGTTCAAAGTGAAGAATTGCTCATATAGCACATCATGTGGCTCAAAATTGAGCTATAAAAGTTTTTTCAAGTCTATCTACGAAAGAATTGAACTTCATCCCATGAAACTAGGCTGGTGCATCATTGGTCATACTAGTTTTAAAAGGCACAAGTCGCATGTGAAGCACCTTGCCTCAAAAGATCAAGGAGCCGGTAGGAAGGCACGACCAAGGCATGTGCCTTCCATGAAACCCCTAAGGCGCTCAACACACCTCTAGGGCTTATTGAATTATTTTTTAATTTTTAAGTAAAACAGTATGTTTAGGTTAGTTGTTATTTAAAAATTTATTAAAACCCTAAACACAAAGGCTTTTGTATTTAGGATTTTATGTTTATTATAATTATTTCATTTCTCCCCCTTCTTCAAATCGAAGTCGCCTCGAAACCACACAACCACTTGCCAATTCCTTGTCGTTGCTGTAAACAGTGTTTGTCGTTGCTATGTTTTCCCTCTCTGTGTCTAGTTTCTTCTTCTTTTCTCTCTATCTTTCTGCCAGCTCTCTCTCAGCCTTTGATCTCCTCTCTCTTTTTCTAGATCGGATGCTTCTTGCTCTCCATTTCACTCCTCATTTGATTCCCCTCTCTCCATCTCACTCTCAGTTTTTAATTAGTATCGTTTTCTCTCTAACTATGGTTATTTTCTTAAGTTAGAGTTAGTTGGTTTAAGATTCTAATATGAGATAATTAATTTGATCGACTAGGTTGGTTATTGATAACTTGTTAGATGGCTGAGGATAGTCTAAGAAAAGATCTGGACAGAAATATGCTCGTTTGAATAATGTTGAAAATATAAATGCATTAGTTTGTGGCTTTTGATTAAAAGTAACAAAAGGAGGGGTTTATAGAATGAAACAACATGTTGGGGGCTATAGAAATGCAACAGCATGTAGAAAACGTCGGAAGAAATTAAAGCATATATGACCAAGAATATTTGACTCTTGACTCTTATGTTCAAAGACTAATACTTGAACCTTATTTATTGGGTTGAAACTTCATTTCTTTCCATGAAGGATTTTTTTTTTTTTTTTTTTTTTTTTTTTTTTTTTTTTTTTTTTTTTTTTTTTTTTTTTTTTTTTTTTTTTTTAATTGTGTGTACATATACCTTATTTTTTATATATAGTGTGCCTTGAGCCTTGCGCCTAAGCCCCAGAAGGCCATAGCACCTTAGTGCGCCTTGAGCCTTTAAAACATTGGGTCATACTCAGAATTGTTATTTCTTTTTTCCATTCACTTATCTGAATAAACACCACTCTATGAGAAATATCTAACCATCAAGATTGTTTCCTTCCAACCCTTTTTTTTTCGGGCGGGGGGGGGGG